>NC_143154.1:19372124-19657003 GCF_041381405.1 Jatropha curcas
CGGCTCCGCCGTGGCCGGTGTGGACACCGTGCCTCGCTCCGGGGGCCTTTTTGGGAGTTCCGAACCTCTGAAAAATATTTCGGGACCTGTTCCGCGATCCTCGCGATATTCCGGATGTTTTAAGTACCATATTGACATATTTTCGGTGAACTTCCGAAATAGCCTCCGGTCCGGCCGGACTGTTTGCAGTCCGGGAAAACAGGCTTTCTGAGCCTCAAAATTTGGGTATTCATATTGAGGTTGGAGAAAGCAGTCAGAGCAAGGCGCCTAGTGGGGTGACCGCCAGCTCAGTGCTGAGTCAGTTGCAAAGAACAAGAGCTGATATTTCGATATGGGATTTGCTGATCGCATCTAAGGAGCATAGAGAAGCTTTACTTGAAGCCATGACTTTTTTCAGAGTGCCAGCTCGAATTCAAAGTGTTGATATGATCAATGTGCTGCAGCGAAGAATAGGCGAAGTCACTTTCTTTGACTCAGACCTTCCACCAGAAGGAAGGAACCACTGTAAGCCGTTGTACATTCAGATCACCGTCAATGGACGAGATACCCAGAATGTGATGGTGGATAATGGATCAGCACTGTGTGTATGTCTGCTGAAGATGCTGTCTAAGTTTAAAGTCGAAGAATCAGAGCTTGAGCCATCAAACCTGGTTGTCAAGGCTTATGATAACACTATGCGGAATGCAAAAGGGACTTTTAAAGCAAAGATATCCACGGGAGCTGTGGAAAGCTGGGTAGATGTAGCTGTGCTTGATATCTTAGCCAACTATGCTCTTTTGTTAGGAAGACCATGGCTCCACCCTTTAGGCGCAGTTCCGTCCACTCTGCACAGAAAAGTGAAAATTCCGTGGGGTACAGATGTGGTGACAGTCAATGCGCAAGAGGATCTGAGTGTAGCAACAGTGGAAGGCTTAGAGCTGGCGGTACCATTATCGGGTTTCCAGGTGGCAGTAATTGATGCATCCACCACCAAGAGCAAAAGTGCAGTGAATAGAATGAGTCCTTTCTCAAGGAAGATGATGAAGAAGATGAATTGGCAGTACGACAAGGGTTTAGGCTGGGAGCTGCAAGGAAGGTTTGAGCCTCTCTCATCGGCATTGGGGCAACAAGATAAGCGCGGATTGGGCTACTCTAAGAATAGAAAGAAAGAAAAATATGAGGTTCGGTCTCCAATCAGAGCGTCGAATGTGAATCAGATCTTCTTTGTTTCACAAGCCGAAGGGGAATTTCTGAGTAGGGAGAAGACCTATCCCGGCTTGGAGATATTCATGACCGATTATGAGGAGAAGCTAGTCAAGTCACCCGAACCTTCCTTGGAACAGCTGGTGGATGGGACTGAATTCATGGTATGTATGACAGAAGCGAGTACTGAATCTGAGTGGTTGAAGAAGATATCCAAGTTTGAAGACTTTCTGGGGATTGGGGATGAAACTTCCAAGCTGGTGCAAGAGCAAAAAGCCAAAGCGCGCATCCTCCAATCGATTCTAGCTGCCGAAGACACCGAAGAGGTGGAGAGGAAGGCATTGAAGGTGAAGCTAGCTGAAGAGAAGATAGAAGCTACCCCGGGGGAAGAAGAAGAAGGTTCAGATGCCGATGAAGTGATCCAGGCAATAAAAGACGCTTGTAATGAATGTATTGAACAAGCAATTAATCCTGTATTTTGTTTTTCTGATGCTTGTTTTGAGAACACTATGGATGGTTTTCCTCTTTTATTTCAATCAATGGAAGTGAACTTTGACTACTTGTTTTCTTGTTTTCCTGATTGTCATGTTCATGGCATTGATTACACTACACGCATATTTGACATAAATGCATTGCATCATTTTGCATTTAATTTAAGCACCACCGAAGATCCTAAAATAATCGAAATCGGATCAGACTTTAAACCTGAGCTCAGACAGGATCTTCAAGAATGTATCAAAAGAAATTTAGAGGTGTTTGCCTGGAGCTATGCGGACATGCCAGGAATCGACAGATCAATAGCAGAGCACTTCATTCCTACTGATCCGAGCATTAAGCCAGTAAAGCAGAAAAGGAGAAGGGTCAGACCAAAATGGCAAGACAAGATCAAAGCTGAAGTTCAGAAGCAGTTGGATGCAGGATTCTTAGAAGTAGTTCACTATCCGGAATGGTTGGCGAATATAGTCCCGGTACTGAAGAAAGATGGGAGGATAAGGGTCTGTGTTGATTACAGGGACTTGAATAAAGCTTCACCTAAAGATGACTTTCCACTTTCGCACATAGATGTTTTGATCGATAGCGCTGCCTGAATGAGATGTTATTCTATTATGGACGGGTTCTCCGGATACAACCAAATACTGATGGCTTTAGTGGATAAGCACAAGACGGCCTTCACCACGGATTTTGGAACATTTTGCTATAAGGTGATGCCATTTGGATTGAAGAACGCCGGGGCAACATACCAGAGAATGGCTACCACATTGTTTCATGATATGATCCATAAAGGGTTAGAAGTATATGTGGACAACATGGTGATTAGAAATGTTGGAAAAGTTCTTCACACGGGTCAAGCAATACAACTTGAGACTCAATCCCAAGAAGTGCGTATTCGGAGTAACGAAGGGGAAGTTGTTAGGTTTCGTTGTAGGACCTAACGGGATTGAGGTTGACCCCGACAAAATAAAAGCCATTCAGGATATGGAACCGCCAAGAACAGAACGTCAGGTGAGAAGCTTCCTGGGTAAGATCCAGTATATCAGCAGGTTTATTTCGAGGTTATCCATCACCTGTGCCCCAATTTTCAAGCTACTGAAGAAGAATCAACCAGTCAAGTGGAACGAGGACTGCCAGAAGGCCTTTGACCACATAAAGAAATACTTGATGAATCCACCGGTGCTCAGTTCGCCAAGGCCAGGAGAACATCTAATCTTGTATCTATCTGTAGAAGATGCAGGAGATGGAGCAATGTTGGTACAGCCGGACGCCGCTGGAGTAGAAAAGGCCATTTATTACATTAGCAAGAAACTACTGCCTACAGAGGAGAAGTACAACTTGGTGGAGAAAACATGCATGGCAGTAGTATGGTCGATAAAGAAGTTGCGGCCTTACTTTGATTCCTTCAAGGTCACTTTTGTCTCCAAAATTGATCCTCTGAAGTATTTGCAGAAAACGCCTACTCTAGAGGGACGGTTGTCTAAGTGGTTAATTCAGATGTCTAGCGTAGATGCAAAATTTCTAACGAAGAAAACGGTCAAAGGTCGGGCTGTAGCAGAATTCCTGGCAGAAAATCCAATTGCAAGTGATGAACCTTGGGAATTGGAGTTTCCAGATGAATACCTACTATGTATCGAAACAGGAGCTTGGAGATTGTATTTTGATGGATCAGCCAACAGAAATGGAGCCGGAGCTGGTATCGTAATTGAAGCACCTAATGGCGAGGTTACCACGATGTGCAAGAGGCTGTTGTTCCCGGTCACTAATAACATGGCGGAATATGAAGCATGCATCATGGGGATGGAAGCTCTCCTTGCATCCGGTGCTAAGGAGGTCGAAGTGATAGGAGATTCGTTATTGGTTATTGAACATGCTAACGAGAGATGGAAGGTAGAGGAAGAAAGACTGAAGCCCTATGTTGAGTACTTGTTGAAGAAAGCAGCACTATTTGAGAAGATCACTTTCACTCACATAGGAAGAACCTATAACAGAATTCCAGATGCCTTGGCAAACTTAGCGTCGGCTTGGCAGGATTTGAGCAAGGTTCCGAAGAAGCCATTTATCATTACCACAGCCAATATCCCGTGCTATAAAGAACATTTTGTGAACCAGATAGAGTCGGAGGAAGAACCATGGTTCACGGATATCCTGAGGTACATGAAAGACGGTACTTTTTCTGATGATGCTACGAAAGAAGACCGTGCAGTTCTCAGAAAAATGGCTCTGAATTATGTTCTAGCCGATGGTGAACTCTACAGAAGAGCTTGGGATGGAATGTTGCTGAGATGTGTGAGCAAGAGAGAAGGAGAAGACATAATGAGGAAGATGCATGAAGGAGTTTGCGGTACTCATTTAAACGGCATGAGCCTAGCAAGAAAAATCATGAGGCAGGGTTATTTCTGGATGAAGATGGAAGGTGACTGTGTTCAGTATGTGCGTCATGGCAAAGTTTGCCAATATCATGACAATAAAAGCCACTTACCTGCTGTTGAACTTCATTCGACAACTCCTTCCTGGCCTTTTTCTGCATGGGGTATAGACGTCATCGGCAAAATTTCACAAGCAGCATCAAACGGCCATCAGTATATATTGGTTTCAGTTGACTACTTCTCTAGATGGATTGAGGCCTAATCTTACAAAACCTTAACTGCCAAACATGTAGCTAGATTCATCGAACAGAACATTTTCTGTCGCTATGGTGTTCCCCATCACGTAGTTACGGATAATGGCTCTCATTTTCAGGCAGATGTTGGCCAATTGCTTTATAGATACAAGGTTGAGCATCACCATTCTTCTCCTTATCGCCCTCAGGCTAATGGCGCAGTAGAAGCTGTGAATAAGGAGATCAAAAGAATCCTGTCAAAGATGTGTGAAAGGTACAGAAGCTGGGCTGAGAAACTTCCTTTCGCGCTCTGGGGGCATCGCACTACATTCAAACCAGTAAACGGAGCTTCTCCTTTTGAACTTGTATTCGGAATGGAGGCAGTGTTACCGATAAAGCTCGAAAAGAAGTCTCTCAGGGTTTTGGTAGAAGCTGGTCTGACCGAAGAGGAATGGGTCAAGAAGAGATATGAAGATTTGGCGCTCTTAGACGGGAAAAGATTGAATGCTCGATTCCAGGATCAAATGAGAAAAGAAAGAATTGCTCGTTTCTACAATAAACGAGTACATCCAAGGGCAGTAAGGAACGGAGATCTGGTTTTGATCAGATTATTGGATCACGAAGCCCAGAATCATCCTGGTGGGAAATTTAAACCCAACTGGCATGCACCGTTCAGAGTTCACAAACTATTAGCAAAAGGAGCCGCTGAATTAATCACCATGGAAGGAGAACCTGTCAATCGAATTGTCAATCAAGACCAAATGATAAGATTCTACGTCTGAAATGATGATTTCAAAAAAAAAAATCTTTAGCTAAGTTGAAAACCCGAAAGGGCAGCTTAGGCAAAAATTAAGCTCGCTAGGTTGAAAACCCAAAAGGGCGGCCTAGGCAAAAGTTAGAGCATAAAAAAAATATATAAAATAAAATTTTCAGGATCAATGCGTGGTGCTTAGTCTAAATGCAGAATTCATGCCATGCGTTCGTGATAAATGTGTGATTGGTTGCTAAACGACATCAACCCGACTTGAAGGAGAATAGGAAATCGAGTAGTTAGAGCAAATGACCATTGTATTAGAATAAACTTTCTTTACTTCTGTATAATGTTGAAAAGAAGAAAGATTAATAAAAGATTTGAAGTTCAAAACTTTTTTTTCCTATTCCGAGGTTATGGTTGAAGGATGCAGAACCTTCCTCTCTGCTTATTTGATCCAAGATCGACTCATTTGAGCTAAGATGTTCCGACTGTTGGCCCTGCCTAAACCATGAACTCTTTTAAGACATTGATCAGAGGGACGAACACCGTTTTCTCAGTGATTTCCTTGGAAAGATCAATATAAAACCATGAATAAACCTTAGCACTTGCATAGGTTCATGCATACATAAAGGAGTTACATTTGTTATTTTTGTTTGATTTGTGCAGGTAATAAAACAGTCACTCCATTCTTTGTTGTTTCCAAGCGTAAGTTTTTGTTCTTGTAGAATAACCTCTTCTTTATGAGTTTTCATTTATTGACCCAAAGGCAAGAGGCCTAAATAACTAGCGCAACAAATAATTCCAAAGGAAAAAGTTTGTTGTATGTTGTTGATTCATGTCTGCAGGAAACAGGAATTAATAAAGACAGAGCCATCAAGGTCATCAATTGAAAGAAAAGCAGCTACATTTAAGTAAAACTCATGACTCGGGTACAAAAGGAAAAGAAAATAGAATAACTTATTCTATTAGGGCCTATCAGCAAAGGCCAATCTTCACAGGTCATGACATCATTGTGGGGTAAAGAACCAGTTGACATATGTGGGTGTCACGGTATCCTGCATCGTTCCTTCATCTAAATACACAGTGTTTCGATTTCGCCAACGGTCAGCCAAATTGGTCAACAGATGTGATGTTATCAGACCGCTCTCAATGTTATGGACTCTGGGAATGCGCTGTATCATACCTTATTGACGGCTGATCCTGTCGGGGAAATAGGCCATGGAACGGTCTAGACTAGCATACAACACATAATTGAGGTTCATGCTTCCGGTCGTGACCATTCTAATCCTCCACCAGGGACAAATCCACCGAATTGTCGGGTTATCCCCAAAGTCAAAATGTCCTCGAGTTCGAGACCGAAAGTTGGCAGGACCGTAGGTTGGAATCAAACGAGCAGGGACCGGAAGAAGTAGACTTAACTTGTCCAGAGCCTAGACTTACAATAGCAGTGGACAACCGCGATGATGGACATTGAAATTGGTGATATGAAGGGCAATATCCCTTACCCAGCACATCGTTTCTCCCATGATCATCATGAAGACAGTACGACGGTACAGTTGCATGTCGCGAACAACTGTCAGAAGTCGGAAATCTCCAATTCCGGGTTGACGGTTCTTCAGGACATACACATTTAGCAACAAGAAGCAACAAGCTCGAATCCAAGAAGGATCCACATTCATGGATAGAACCTTGTTGAGAAAAGGCTCTAAAGGAAGACCCTGATCCGTGTTTATGCCATCAGGGAGATAAACCGGACACAAGGCCGCGATCTCAGCTAGATTATACCTAGGACCTGGGGGCAAGGCCGGAGCTTCATTTTGTTCAGGATGATGATCCATCACGGCACACATTTCCTCGTAGGTCGGAGTCACTTCAGAGTCTTCAAACCAGAAAACCATGGTGTTCGGATTAAAATGAGTAACGAGCCAAGACAGGAAGCCATGGTTAGGTTTTAGGTCTTTGAAATATCTTAACCAGGCAAGTTGATCCAGAGGGGGAATCTGCCATAAGTCATCAGAGATGGATTGGACGAAGGATGAGACTTGGCTTCTGAAGGCCATGAAAAAGGATTATTCGAAAGACTGGTCTGTGTCGAACGTTGGATGTGAAGGAGGTGTGAAGTGAAACCCCCATTTATAGAAGAGCGAAGGGACCGATGGGCGGAACATTGTCATCACTCGACTTAATGTCCACTGTCAGAGGTAGTTGGAAGGACAATCATGTATGGACTACTTGGGTCGGTGAGCATTTAAACCTGCATTGATCAATAAGAAGGACGATTTGTATAACGAGCAGGCTGAGTCTTTATGGTCGCATTAATCATCCTGTCAGGTAGGTGACATGATCCACTGTTATTTAATGATTGATTCTTGTGATATTTCATTTTAAGTCCATTATTTTATTTTATTTGTAATAAACTGGTCCATGGACCACTAACAAGGTGGACCATTTTTGCAAATAAACGGGACACCGTCCTCTTTTTCGTGTTTTTGTATTTGTGTGTCATTTTTGCAGGAATAAGACTTCACAGCTGTAAAATATAAACACATACAAAAATATAATAAAAGCAAAATATTATAAAAATGTAAATAATACCAAAGAAAAATATAATAATAAATAATGATAAGGATGTAACTGTACAACCATCAAAAAATAAAATAATACTACTAAGTGTTCAAAATGTTTAAAAATGTCAAAAAAAATGGCTGAGACGCGGAGCAGGACTACCGCCGCCTACGGCTCGGACCAGCAGCAGCCGTAGGGGGTGGAGACGATGGCGCATCATCGGAAGAAGAGTGACAGCTTATTTTCGCAAGTGTACGAAATCGCAACAAGTAATATAGAGTAAGAAAGTATCGTATCCACAGGAATTGTTTATCAATTACCAAAATTATGTTAACCTATTATTATTTAGACGATGATAAAAGGAATTCGCTATAAAGTAAATAAAATTTAAAGTAAAAACAAAAGAAATCAAACACCAAATTCAGGTGAAAAAGAAATCAAAGGATTAAGATACTAGGGAATTTGATTTCATTCAATTCTATCCAGCTTATTCTTTTAGTTCATTAATCAAGTTTAATTGTTCGAGTAGGAGAAACAACCCTAAGGTTACTAACAAGCTCTCCCGATTTATTGTTAGCTATTCTAATCCAATTTAATTACCTATCTTAATAGTGAAATTAAACATAAATCAGATCATTAGGTTTTATGGTTGTTTTGTGAATTCACAACTTAATAATTTATTAACTTATGAAAACCCCCCTTGAGTCAAACCATATAGTTTCCACATCAAGTTATTATTCTCAAGTAAATTATTACCTTTTTCATATCAATAACCCTTCTCCCGAATGTGATTATTGAAATAAATCAATCCAGGGGAAATATTCTGCCTGGAGGCCTTAAGCACAATAATAAGTTATAACAAGAACAAAGAAAAATAAATCTAATAGTATAAGCTGGAATCGAATTAAATTACATCAAATCCCTAGTATAAGAGTTTAGCTAGACATAGTAATTAAATTAAACTCACTCATTCTTGAATCATCCATCATAATTAAATACAATAGTAAAAGAAAGAAACAAGATGAGAATTTAGAATAAAAACTGTATCACAACTATGTTGATGGCTTCCTTGAATCTTGGCACAATTATTTGATGCTTGAAGTCTTTTTGAGAGAGAATTATGTGAAGAAATTGCATAAAAAAAACGAGAGATCCCTTGCTATGAGAAGTTCCTCTCTTTATATAGAGTTCCTGAAGACAAGTCTGACTCCTTTTAGGAAATAGAATCCTTATTTAGTGCAAAATCCTTTATAGGAGATCATGACTGTTTAGGTTCTTGATTTCTTCTTGATTAGGACTCCTTTTTCCCCAAGAATAGGTCCAGGTCTTGTTTAGTGTGTTTAGGAAACTCCCTGAAGTCGGCCCATGTGAGAAAAACTTGATTTGCGTATTAAATTTACGCTGGTTTCGCCTGCGCAGCACGGGCGTGCTATATGGCACGGGCTGGGTGTGCTTGAGTCTGGAAGTCTGGCCAGTGCAGCACGGGGCGTGCTAGGTAGCACGGGCTAGTGAAGCACCGAGGCACGGGCGTGCCACTTAGCACGGGAAGGGCGTGCTCTTCTCTGGAAGTCTGCCTAGAGCTGCCATGGGCGTGCTATATGGCACGCCTTGGTATCCTTGTAGCACGGCCGTGCCTTTTGACACACCCTGACCGTGCTCTCTTCTGTCTCTCTGTTGGATTCCTTGGTTTCTAGCACGGCTGTGCCTTTTAGCACGGCCCGGGCGTGCCACAAGTTAAGTGCCTTGTGTTATAAAATTCTTTTCTGTGCCAAATTCTTGAAATTTTCTCTTAGATCAAGCGGATTAAAGATCAAGGAAGCTTTTGAACATATTTATACTAAAAGTGATTTAAAGTAATAAAAACTTACTCAAAATCTAATAAAAACTATATTAAAAACACTATAAAATTAACACCTATCAAAATTCCCCAAACTTAAACCATTGCTTGTCCTCAAGCAACAAAACTAAAATAATTTGACGACACTAGCTTACCATGGTTGGAGATGATCTCAATAAACTTTTCAATATATCATGAATAGTAAATAAGTGGATAGACTCAATTGTTCTCCATGCTATTCACATTTAAGCTTGTCTTTTATTTTTTGAAGAAAACATATTCATTGAGTAAAATACAATTTTAAAGAGATTGTCAACACTAATACTTATTCAAATTATGATAAATAGGACATGAATCATCTAAAGCATTTAAAAATAAGACAATTGATAAAAGTGGCATTCCCATATGCAGAATTAGTCATCCTTTCTCCACGATATAAATGTATATGATTAAAAGATCAGAAGGTCTTTATTTTGGGTTGTAATGGGGCTTTTTTGGTGTAAATTTTGCTTAATCAAAGAAAGGGATAAAATGTAGACAAAGAGTATAAAAGAATGTATAACATTCAAGATTCTATTTTAATTGAACTTTTTCTAGTTCTAGGGAGTGTCTTGTTTTGAAACTTTCTTACTAGCTAGAGGCATCTTGGACAAGCTCTTTTCTTAATATTTTTGGCACTTTTCTTCCTTGCCCTTTTTCTATTTTTCTTGAATTCTTTTGATTGCTTTTCATGTGCCTCTTTCTTGATTCTTTCTTCTTTTCTTTTATTTGCTAGTATTATTTGATGAATTCTCCCTCTTTTGTTGCTACATTCTAATTCAAAAATCGAATCTTTCAATCATACAATCCTTTGTGCTCAGGGTAGGAAATTTGAATTTTGGCTTTAATGGCTTGGTTTATTGAGGGTGAAGAAGAAAATTTTACGGTTTTAAGGCTTCAAAGTTGGTTTCAAGAGTCATATTTTTAATTTAGGTGGTCTAGGCTAAATATAGGTTTCAACAAAAATTGCCTAAATCATCTCTTTCAAAATGTAAACATTTAAATTTTTCGCCTCGAAGGGATTTCTAAGTTTTGTTCTAGGAATGCCGAGGTTTAAAATACTTTAGATCAAAACACACCTATACATCATAACTCTTCATAAAATTAGTGTTTAAAATTCTAGAAACAAATAATTTAGATCAATAAACATGTTTAAATCAAAATTTCAAATTCAAAACTTAAATATGTTAGAATTGAGAATCAATTATGTTTAACACTTATTACTAGACATGAGCACCTTTAAGCTTGCTTGTAATCATTCCAACCATATTAACCAAAACAAAAATATTTAGCTAAAATTCCCTTCCCCCAATTCAATCAATCACATTGTCCCCAATGTGTATAAATTCCCCAAACTTATTGCATTGCTTAGAAAGAAAGCAGTAAGAGAGAAGAAGAAAACTTACCAACATTGTATTGAACAATACAATAGAAAGGTTGTGGAATGTGTCTTAGCTAAAGGAGCAACTAAACATTAAGAACAAAAAATTACTAAGAAGTTATAAAAATCCACATAACAAACAACCAAGCAAACAAGTTAAAATGAAAGTAACTAAGACAATGTATTAGAACAAAAGAAACATAATAAAAAAATAAAAAAAAATATATTGAAATCCGTCAATTCTCTGGTGGTGGGGGTGGCTGCAGAAACTGGAGGATGGTCTGGAGTTGGCCTTGCATGGTGTCCATCCTCGAGTCAAGACTGCCATTCATGATCTCAATGGACTGGAAACGGTCGGTGATCATTGTTTCCATCTCGTTAAGGTGCGTGTCAAAGAGGTCCATTCGAGACATCATCCTAGCAAGGACTTCATCATTTGACATGTTGGATGTGCCTTGAAATGATGGACCAGCACCGGATGTACCTGCGCCAAAAGAAGAGGTAAAAGGTGGAGGGATATCCTCCTCCATGTCAGCACCGCCTGCAGCCTCGGTTCCTTCATCATCAGAATCATTCTCTGGGACACCTACTACTCGATATGCATCCCCAACTTTTTCAATCAACTTCATATGAATCATAACATCGACATCCAGCCTGGTACCACGCCCCCCTCCTACACTATCATAAATTGGCCTAGCCGGGTTCCAAACCTGTAGATATCTAGCAATCCGGGTTACAAAACACCCCATCATTATAGCCCCTTTGTCGGCTCTAGCCACCCTTGCAAATCTCTGGCAGAGCCAATACCCAACATTTAACAAAACCCCATTTTCAATAGCCCATAGAAAATATAATTCATTCAAACCTAACACTCCGTCGCTCTCACTCCTTCCGAATATAGTGTTGGACAAAAATTTATGAATGTAGCGCAAAGAAGGTTTTCTTAATTTGGATGCCTTTGAATATCTAGGATTATAATTTACTTCACCGGTAAATTCTTGCTAAGTATTGCGTGCACTAAAATCACTAGATATTTGAATTTGACTATTTTCTGTGGGGAATCCGAAAATTTGGCTAATCTCATTCACAGACAGTTCAAAATCCTGACTAAGAAGCCTAAAGCGAATTTTGCTCGGTGGAGATGTAGGCAAAAACCGAATAAAAGAAGAATAAGAACTGAAAAATTCTAGAGTTAAAGGAGCATAAACTAAGTCCTTCATTTCAAGAAATTGCCCCCACCCTATTCTTTTAAGTGGTTCTAACACAATATCCCTAAGACCCACTTGTGCTAGAGCAGTCTCATCAATAAATCGATTCGGTAAAATAGGCCGAAGAGATAATTTTGTGTACCTTTCTTGTTGATCGGATGAGGTAAACTCGAATGGAAGTGCAGGAGGTGAAGGAGGTTGAGGAGCCGTGGAGGATCGCGTAGTTGTACGCTTCCGAGCAGCAACGGAGAATGCGGGTTTGCTGCGTTTGTATCTAGGAGGCATTGTTGGAGGTGATTATGTGAAAATTTTGGGTGGAGAGTGTTTGATTTGAGAGAAAAGGGAGAAGAAAAGAGAAAGTTTGGGAGAAAAGAGGTGACAGCTAGGGCGTGCGGGATGGAAAAGAGAGAATTTGGAAGCGTGCTCTTTAAATAGGGGCGCCAATTAATAAGTGGGCTGATCGTGGCACGGCCGTGCTGATTAGCACGCCCTGGGCGTGCTCTGCACTGACCTGTAAAACAAAGAAAAGGCGTACCTGGCACGGGCGTGCTATTGAGCACACCTAGGGCGTGCTCCTCTCTGACCCTTTGAGTGATGATTATTGCACAAGTAGCACGGGCGTGCTATTGAGCACGCCTAGGGCGTGCTCTTCTCTGACCTTCAAGGGTATTTGGCCCTTTTCTATGGCACAGGCGTGCTTCGGGGCATGCCTGAGCGTGCTGGTTTCTCTCCTCATGGCACGGGCGTGTCAGTGGGCACGCCTGGGGCGTGCTCTTCTCTGCCTCTCGAATGGAAAAGTGCCTGTGGATAGCACGGGCGTGCTATATGGCACGCCTTGGGCGTGCTTGTCCCTGCCTCTCAAGTGATCTTTTCCTCTTTTCAGTAGCACGGGCGTGCTCTTCTCTGACCTTTGAGTGGATGCACCCTGAAAAATGGCACGGGCGTGTCACCCAGCACGGCTAGGGCGTGCTCTATTCTGGATTTCTACTTTTCCCTACAAAAACTCTAAATAAAACAAAAGCACACTCATGGAGAAAATATAGGGAATTGACAAATAAAATAAGGGATAAAAATAAATAAATGGATGAAAATTAAGCAAGAAAAATAGATGGGTTGTCTCGCATAAGCACTTTTGTTTAACGTCGTTAAGTTCGACGCACTTATCTTAGTTTAGGCTAAGCAAGACCAATTGTACTCTTGATGGGTTCAAAGTTTTCATTATGATAGCGTCTCAAACGTTGAGCATTTACCTTGAAACTTCGATTCGACTTACCATCCACTATTTCAATCGCGCCATGAGGAAAGATTTCCTTGATTGTGAATGGTCCAGACCATCTAGAGCGCAACTTACCAGGGAATAACCGAAGCCTAGAGTTATAGAGCAACACTTGCTGGCCTACTTTTAGATCCCTCATGATAATGCGCTTATCGTGCCATTGTTTAGTGCGATCTTTGTATATTTTAGCACTTTCATAAGCATGGAGGCGCAATTCATCCATCATGTTTAGCTGTAACAAGCGTTTTTGTCCCACCTCCTTGGCATTAAAGTTGAGAAATTGAATGGCCCAAAATGCCTTATGTTCTAACTCTACAGGAAGATGACAAGCCTTACCATACACCATGCGATATGGAGACATACCTATAGGTGTTTTGAATGCCGTTCTGTAGGCCCATAGAGCATCGTCTAGCTTTTTGGACCAATCCTTTCATGATTGTCCAACAGTGGTTTCAAGGATCTTCTTAATTTCCCTGTTAGTGACCTCTACTTGTCTACTTGTTTGAGGATTGTGAATACTCAAATTTTGAGGCTTCTCATGTTGTTGGTGGCATGTGAAACTCTTTAAATGGAGGAAAACACGCTGCTACAGTGCCATGCCTGTAACATCCCTTCTCGGTCCACCCGTAAACCCGAATAAACCGAGACGAGACGCTACAAACTGGTTGACTGTATGTCCTGTCATGCTGACATCATCCTGTATATGAACATACTAGCATGCTGAAATCATAATGTATAATGAATCTAATATCATGCTGAGATTGCTTAGGAATAATGTACTGATGCTGTTATATTAATACTGTCTATAATCTATACAAGACATGATACTAGTTACAAAATGGATTGGGCCCAACTGTATGCCCTGTACATGCCATAAAAAGAATAACAAAATGAGTTTCTACCCTGAAGACCGAGTCTTCTACAGATGAACGGCAGCAGTTGTAAACGAACCCTCTACGGACCAGTCTCAAAACCTGCGAGTTAAACAGGTAACTCGCTGAGCAAATAAAGCTCAGTGGATATCTCAACAAGGAAGGAAACAATAAAGCACATACTTGTATATAAAGAATCATGTAGGCACACAAGGCACATATAAGCACACATATCATGATATCTTTCATTTATCTGTATGATTTATGTAATGTTATGTCCAGATATCTCTATGGCTCCATAAGGTTATAGCGAAACCGAGGTGATAAGAAAAACTGTATAAACTGGATGAATACTGTATACTTGGCTGCTATGGCCCATATAATCATATCCACTCAACGGCCTGTAGCCGGAGTAACAAACTGTATGAGGCGCAGATCTGCTATCCTATGTCGCGACATGGCCTTATCGACATGGTTTCTACCTAACCTCAATGGAGCATAATGTTGGTATGTCAAAAGTATAACACAACATCATAGTAATAGTTCATCACTTCATAAATTATAATGTTCATATGATTTCACATCATTTGCATGCTTGGATGTTGTTTTGATACATGTTCTAATGTTGTCTTTTTGTTTTGAAATGATTGGATGCATACAAGTTGAGCAAAGAACCCAATTACATAGAAAAAGAAAGTCCAAAAATGCAGGAAAAGCCAAGTCGCGAGCGCGCCTGTGGAAGTCGCGAGCGCGAGATGCGGAAAATAAGAGACAGTGTGTTATCAGGCACAAGTCGCGATCGCGTACTTGAGAGTCGCGAGCGCGTAGTGTGCCAAATGAGAGACAGTGAGTTTTCATGCCAACTACGCGAGCGCGCAACGCAAGTCGCGAGCGCTTCCAGGCCAAGGGCCAACTTCGCGAGCGCGTCTTGCAAGGTCGCGAGCGCGAGAAGAGCAAAATGAGAGTCAGTGAGTTTGAAGTGAAAGTCGTGCGCGCGCAGTGCAAAGTCGCGAGCGCGCGACGTGCTTCCAGCCTACGCAGTGCCAGGTCGCGACGCGTTTCCAGCCTACGCAGTCTGCACTCTTTTGGTCATATCTCTCAATATACAAATCCAATTTGGGTGATTCAAAAACCCATGCAAAGCTAACACATAGAGGAACAAATAACTCTTCTATGACACTTCCTAATTCCATCATTAACTGGGGTCAAAATCAAGATGAAGTCCTCCCATGTTTTCAACATAAATTCAATACCTCCCCTGTTTTCTCACCACTACCATTCTCCAACATAAAGCAATATATTGGCTCAATAGCAACACACCACACAAATTCTCATGCAAAGACAATAATAAAAATCAAGAGATATCAAACCTTTACTCCAAAAAGCTTGAACTCTTCTAGCTTCTCTTCTCTACACTCTTTGAACTCCCTTCTCCTATACACATCAAAATTCTTATAACTTATCTACAATATCACTCAAGTAGAGACTGAATAACAATAAGCTGCAAGTAATTCTACTTACTTGGAGAGAATTGAGGTTGCCTAAATGGATGAAGAAATATGAAGAAGATAAAGATAAAGATGAACAATGGGAAAGTAAAATGATGATTACGGGTAAGTCATCACAAAATCAAGATAAATGATGGAAACTTACTAAATGATACCTCAATTGTCAAAAAGCTATAACTTAATACCCAAGCTTGTTCTTTTAATGCCATTAAATCCTAATCCTTACACTTTGCTCTTTTTCTCTCAATCAAGTAAGTCCACTAATAATCCCATTCTACCCCAACCGGGTTTGGTTCAACTCGACTCAACTCGACTCTATGCAAAGACTCGACTATGCAAAGATTCGACTCGGTAGGATGTCACAATTCTCCCCTCCTAAATAAAAACTTCGTCTCGAAGTTTACCTGTTGTGAACAACTGCGGATACTGTTGTCCCATGGTTTCTTCAGATTCCCAAGTTGCTTCTTCTGTCTTATGATTCCTCCAAAGAACTTTTACCAATGCTATTTTCTTGTTCCGCAATTCTTTCATTTCTCTTGCTAGGATCTGAACTGGTTCTTCTTCATAAGTGAGATCCGGCTGAATGTCAATCTCTTCTGCTGATAACACATGTGATGGGTCTGATCTGTATCTCCTTAACATTGATACGTGAAAGACATTATGAATCCGATCTAAGGTTGAAGGTAATGCTAGGCAATAGGCTAATGGTCCGACACGTTCAACAATCTCGTATGGACCAATGAACCTAGGGCTAAGCTTACCCTTTCGTCCAAACCTTAGGATCTTTTTCCATGGTGAAACTTTCAGAAAGACTTTATCACCGACCGAGTACTCAATATCCTTTCTCTTTAAATCAGCATAAGACTTCTGTCGATCACTTGCTTCTTTCAGCCGTTTTCTGATGATCTCCACTTTCTCTTCAGTTTCTCTAACCAAATCTGGACCCAAAATCTTCTTCTCACTAAGTTCTGTCCAACACACAGGTGTCCTGCATTGTCTACCATACAATGCTTCATATGGTGCCATTTTAATGCTCGATTGATAGCTGTTGTTGTAGGCAAATTCCATGAGAGGTACATATCTGTCCCAACTGCCTTCAAATTCTATAACACATGCTCTCATCATGTCTTCCAGGATCTGTATGACTCTCTCTGATTGGCCATCTGTTTGAGGATGAAATGCAGTGCTGAAATGCAATTTCGTTCCTAATGCTTCCTGCAGTTGTGAATACCTAAATTTTGAGGCTCAAAGAGCCAATTCTTTCGGACTGCAAACAGCCCGGTCGGACCAGAGGTCATTCAAAAAGTTCACCGGAAGTGTGCCAATATGGTACTTGAAATGTCCGAAAAATTACGAAGATCACGAAACTGGTCTCGGAATATTTTTTTGGAAGTCCGGGACTCCCGAAAAAGCCTCCGGAAAGAAAAAAAGGCACGCATGTCCGCCCGCGGGGGTGGGCATGCCCACCCTCAAGGACGGGCGCACCCGCCCTGCAAAGGCGGGCAGGCCCGCCCAGCATGGGCGGGCACGCCCGCACAGACCAGGCGGGCACGCCCGCCCAGCATGGGCGGGCACGCCCGCCCAGAATGGGCGGACACGCCCGCCCAGCCCAAGCGCGCATGCCCGCCCTCGAGGGCGGGCAGGCGCGCCCGGGGTGCATTTTTTCTCTATAAAAAGAGGCCCCGGGGCTCCATTTTAGACACAGTCTGTGTTGACGGACCTCTCTTCTCCCTTTACGCTCTTTGCGATTCTTTTATCGCTTTCTGCATTCTTTATTTTATTTTATTTTATTTTATTCTGCTTTCATTTTTTCTTGCTTTACTAAGTGGCCATTAAAATTCCATTTTAATTAATATTTCCCTTAACGAGGAGCTTAACCTGGAGTTAAGAAGCGGTCGGAGATTAAATCAGGTACATAAACCAGACTACGCTTATTTAATTTTAGCACTTCATGCATGCTTCTTTTCTACTCCTCTTAACTCTATAACTGCATGAATGCATCCATATCATCCACTAGGCAAATAAATTGCCTCAATCAAATAAATATTAAGCTTAAATGCCCGATTAATTAATAATCGTGGTATTAAAACTTAAATCTGACATTATTGGCTAAAGAAGCCTAATTAATCAATAACTATGGTGAAATTGCCTTTATTTCAAACAGTTCTTGGCCTAAGTCCAGTTAATCAATGATTGTGACTAAAAGGTCCTACTTAAACACGTTTTTTTTATTTATGGCAATAAATTGCCTATATTTCAATTTAATTAATCACTTTAGGCAAACAAATTGCTTGTAAGTGAAAAGTTGATCTTTTATAGCGACAAATCGCTTAAATCAATAATTTGGATAAAAAGCCTTTAAATAATCACTTTAAGCAAATAAATTGCTTATAAGTGAAAATTAATCTCTTTTATAGCGACAAATCGCTTAAATCAATTTCTTTTGGCTAAAAGCCTTGAATCAACCTTTGGCAACAATTGCCTAAACCAATTCATTTTGGCTAAAAAGCCTTAAATCATTCAATTTTGGCGACAATCGCCTAAACAATCAATCTTTTGGCAATAATAAGCCCAATTAATCTTTGGCAAGCAAATAAGCCCAACTTATCTTTCGGCAAGAATAAGCCCAAATCCTTTCTTTTGGCAAAAAGCCTCAAATCAACATTTTGGCACCAAGTGCCTGAAACAATCAATTCTTTGGCAAATTGCCTAAACAAAAATGCACAAAGCATACACACACTCATGCATCAAGCATCCCATCTAAAAGCCCTCTAGAAGAGGCCTATCGAACTACGTTGACTTTGATCTTCCATTCAAACGGAAGTACGTAGGCACGTTCGGGATTTAACCCCGAGCGGCAAGTCGCAATCATTCAAACTCACTTAAACATTCCATTGGTCCAATCATCTTGCAAAGCATTCATTTTTTGGTTAGTTTCATCAGCATGACATAGTCTCGGGATCCACCTCAGGTTCGAAGACCATGCCTTAGACATTGGGTAATTAATCTAGTAACCAGGTTAATTAAAATTGGAGTCACTTAGGGTTTTTTCCTAGTTTACCCTAAAATAATTAAACAAGGTGGCGACTCATACATTCACATGCATTTCTTCCCTTAGTCACATGCATTCATATGCCTATGATATTTTGGGGAGGGGTTCACAGTTTGGCGACTCTGCTGGGGATACTTTATGTAATCTTTTTGCATAATAGTGGACTACAATTGTTGAATAAACTAACATGCCCTTCTTTAGGACATTACTTTACTATGCTTTGTTTTGCAGGGTACCTTGACATAAATCGAGTGTTCTTTCTTTAAGAATACTCGATGAGAGGAATTTTGAACTTAAGTGACAAATTTGATTAAGACATTTAAATTTGTTGATCTATTTGCACGATTGAGAATCTTTTTCTCCATTGCATAAAAAACGAATTTCAAATGAATTTCTTCTCTCTCTGTTCAAACTTCTGAGTCTGGATAGCAAGTAGCGCTGATCGGCAGGTCTCTTTGATTATGTCGACGGACAGCCAAAGCGTCCTCCCTGTTGCCGCAAACCACCCCCAATCCTTTTGGGGATGGCCCATGAGTATGCGTACCGTTGGACCCACGCGAAACTCTTTGTTTCACATGTGGTTAGGTATATCCATGCTCAAGGCTCAAGGGTCCCTTTATAAGCCGATTCTCTATTTTGAGTCATAGCCTATAGAACCTATCCTTTAGGACTGTATGCACCCAATGATGTGAATCATATTCATTAAATGGTTTATGGCGTGTTGTTATGCGCATTCACGACATATCATAGGCATGGGATAAACACAAAGGGAGCAGAAAAACACCCTTTTACTTTCAGTCATGCACAGTTAGACAAGAGAGTCAATTCACCTCACATCAGCTACCTGATACACCGACCACTGTACCTAATCCAGCTACCCTTACCCTTATAGGTGCCCACAATCCGAGTGCCTACCCAAGTGCCAGACACACCTACAGTGCTATCACCAGCTTCACCAGCTTCACCAGCTACGCCAGCTTCGCCTACAACTCCAACAACCTTATCTGCACCAATGGCATCACTTGCTGATATCCAAACCCTCATTGAACAACTAGAGGCTAGAATGGAGGCCAGAATGGAGGCCAGAATGAATGAGGCACTAGCTGCCCAAAGGACCGCCCTGATAGCTGAACTGGGTAATGGGAATGGTAATGGAAATGGGGCTTCCGCTGGGGGAAGTGGACCTGCTGCCTCCAACCAGGGTCCTGCTGCTGAACCTACAAACCCTGCCCTAAACCTGGATGAGATGCCTTCTAAAACTGCCTCTGAGCTGGAAGCTCAGAGAATGAGAGAGAAACTAGAGCTCCTAGAGAGGTCCATCACTGCTCTCAAAACCCACAAGGAAGTGGTGGACATGGACTCCTTGTCCTTGTTCCCTGAAGCCAGGTTGCCAACTAAGTTCAAGATGCCCAACATGGACAAGTTTGATGGAACCACTTGTCCTAAAACACATTTGAAAATGTATGTGGGTGCCTTAAACCCATTCGGATTGAGCAGTGAGCTCCTTGCTCAGTTGTTCCAACAATCTCTTACTGGTGCTGCATTAAGATGGTTTGTTAGCCTTGATCGGTCTAAGATGAAGACCTGGGAGGATATCTGTAATGCATTCAATTCACAGTACCACTACAATATGGAGGTGGATGTTACTCGAAGAGAGTTAGAGACCACCAAGCAGAAAAATAATGAACCCTTTTCCTCGTTCCTTACGAGGTGGAGGGCCAAAGCCGCCCAAATGATTAACCGGCCTTCTGAACAAGAGCAGGTGGACATAATAATAAAGAACTTGCAGCCTGTCTACCAACAACGATTACAAACCCAGTACCTGCCAACTTTCCAGTCGCTCATTGCCACTGCCACAAAGGTAGAGGATCTGATCCAAATGGGGCAACTGAAAGACGACTCAGGGACCTCTAAGTACAAGAAGCCTAGCCAAGCTAGCAAAGTCCACGAAGTGGCGAGCATCACTCCCACCAACCCCTTACGAGTAGGGAATATGAGGAATGGTAATCAATCGAGAAGAACATACACTGACCTTGGAATGCCGATCCTTTTGGTTTTCCGAGAGGCTGTCAAGGCCAACTATATCAAGCCTTTAGAAGCAAGGCCACCTCCCAATCCACTACCGAGAAACTATAAGGCAGATGAATACTGCGAGTATCATCAGGGATACGGGCACAAGATCGAAGCCTACTGGACACTCAAAAACCGCATCCAAGACCTAGTAGACAATGGCTCGATCATTCCGAGGAGTAAGCCTAACATTAGCACTAATCCTTTGCCAAATCATGGGATAAATGCTATTATAACTGAGCAGGAACTAATCGATCCTTTCAAACTGTTCCTTGAAATGAACAACATCTGTGTCTTGGATTTGAATGACCTGACCGGAGAACTTGATGCTATAACTAGGAGCGGGAGACAATATGAACCGTTAGTTTTGGACAAAATTCAAAATAAACCCTATCAGAGGGCAGAGGAGCCAAAGGAGGACCCGGTGCTGTCACAATTAAAAAAGACACAAGCTAGGGTGTCAATCTGGGAACTTTTGGCATCATCCTTTCCTCATCGCCAAGCTCTTTGCAAGGCTTTGAGTCAACTCCAGACGCCTGTGGAAGTTAGCCCTGAAGTGCTAGTATCCACCCTCACCCAATCATCTAAAACACAAAGCATCGGTTTCTCTGATGACGATTTGCCCAAGGAGGGAGGCAGTCATAACAATGCTCTTTATGTCACTGTTCAGACTCGAGACAAAACCGTGTCCATGGTTCTCATTGATAATGGGTCGGCGCTGAACGTCTGCCCACTGAGAGTAGCCAGCTGTCTAGGGTTGGAGGAAACTGACTTCACTCCCTCGGACCAGATAGTGAAGGCCTATGACAGCACCCGGAGGGAAGTATTGGGGGTTGCCACGCTGAAGCTAACAGTTGGGCCGGCTGTGATGGAAGCCCCCTTCCAGGTAATTGATGTGCCGACCAGCTTCAACCTACTTCTGGGCCGGCCATGGATACACCACACTAAGGCAATACCCTCGTCCTTGCACCAAAAGGTCAAGTTTCCATATGAGGACAAGGTTATCACCATTCAGGGGGATGACTACAGCCAGCTCAAAAAGCCAAAGGGCCAGCCTCTCTTTGAGGTCAACCCTGAGACCGCCAACCTACCCCTCTCGGGATTTCAATATGATACTGTGCAGTTCATAGAAGGAAAGACTGCAAACTCTCGAATTCTCTTTGATTTCGGGACGGTGCAAATAAACTGCATAGTGCCCTTAATGCTTAAGATGTCCTATCTGCCAGGAATGGTTATGGCCAGATCTGGGAAAACATACCCCAAACTGCAAGCCTGGGAGTGTCCAGTGAATGAGGGAACCTTCGGACTGGGTTATGAGCCCGCTGACGAAGAGCGTGCTGAGAAAACCCGAAGAGGAAGGAAGAAAAGTATACATATGCGGCCTTACCTATTGACTCTGAACAGCTACTTCTGCAAACCTGGAGAAGCAGTTTCTTACTGTGGCTTCCGAGAGCCCTTTTGCTGCCCAACTGTTAAGAAGATGCTGCCTGGAATAGAAATATTCTCGGATGTTTGGGGCAACAAGCCCGAGGTAGTAACCGAGCTGGAGACAGAAGACTTCATGCAGCCTAATCTCTTTGATGAGGTTGCAGTTATCACCGGAAGTGATGGGAATCAAGACTTGTGCAGCCTAATCAAGCCGAGCAAAGGACCTCTTGACAACTGGTACACCGAGGAGGAGCGCACTGCTGACAAAACCCCTCCCGAGTCAAGCCTAGTACCAGAGTCTGTAATAAAGTCCTGTACTGAGTCCGAGTCTGACCCCGAGTCTGAAACCGAGTCAGAGTCTAGTTCCAGTTTCGAGTCATCTGTGTCGGATCTAGAAGATCCAAATTTCAAATTTGATGTATTCTTTGAAGACGATTCCGTCATAATTAATAAAGGCTTGCAAATTCTTGATTACCCTGCGTGTCTATCTTTCCAAGCATTTCCAAGCAAAAACAATCAAATAAATGAAATAAAAAATGAAAAGGAAAAGATAGTAATTGGCAAGGAAGAAAATGAATATACATACATTGCATCTGATTGCCTGAACAGGGAACAGGTCAGTGAATGTTTGAAGAAATTTGCTGATTGCTTCATGTGGAAAGCAAGTGACATCACTGGAATTGACCCAGTAATAGTGGTGCACAAGATTCCAGTGTATCCAGAGGCTAAGCCAGTGAAACAGAAGCTAAGAAGGCTAAAAACAGAATGGTCCTTGAAAATCAAGGAAGAAGTTGCCAAGCAGCTGGAGAACAAGTTCATAGAACCTATTGCCTACCCGACATGGTTAGCGAACATAGTGCCGGTTCCTAAGAAGGATGGAAAGGTGCGAATGTGTGTGGATTACAGGGATTTGAATAAAGCTTGCCCGAAGGATGATTTTCCCCTGCCACATATTGACTTACTGGTGGATCGAATGGCTGGACACGAGATGGTCTCTTTGACCGATCTTGCTGTTGGGTACAATCAAATAATGATGCATTTGCCAGACAAAAAGAAGACGGCATTCATCACAGAATGGGGAACCTACTGCTATAGGGTCATGCCCTTCGGGCTCAAAAATGCCGGGGCAACCTATCAAAGAATGGCAACGACCATCTTTCACGACATGATTCACAAGGAGGTGGAAGTGTATGTGGATGATATGGTGGTTAAGTCAAAAACAACCGAAGAACATACAACAGCACTTGAGAAGTTCTTCCTTAGACTTCAGAAGTATAATTTGAAGCTCAACCCGGCAAAATGTCTGTTTGGAGCCACGTCCGGAGTATTTCTGGGGCATATGGTTAGTCGGAAGGGCATAGAGATTGACCCTTCAAAGGCCAAAGCTATTCTGGAAATGCCAGCACCAAAGACCGAAAAAGAAGTCCGAGGTTTCTTGGGAAGGCTACAGTACATCAGCCGTTTCATCAATCAGTTGGCCGATACCTGTGGCCCAATTTTCAAGCTACTTAGGAAAGGAGTGGCAGTCAAATGGGATGAGGATTGTCAGGCAGCTTTCGACCAAGTCAAGCAATACCTGTTATCCCCGCCAGTCTTACAACCACCAAGGCTAGGAAAGCCTTTGCTACTGTACCTGTCAGTAACAGAAGAAGCAATGGGGGCCATATTAGCTCAACAAGCAAAGGATACAAGGATAGAAAATGCCGTGTATTACCTTAGCAAGAGGATGCTGGAATATGAGTTGAAATACAACAAGATAGAGAAGTTGTGTCTGGCTCTAGTCTGGGCCTGTACCAAGCTGCAACACTACCTCTCGTCTTACACTACACACGTAATCTCTGAATCTAACCCCTTGAAATTCCTTATGGAAAGGCCGGTTCTTGATTGTAAGATGGCAAAGTGGGTGTCAGTGCTTGCGGCTTATGATTTAAAGTTTGTACAACGTAAAGCAGTAAAAGGCGGGGCCCTGGCTGACCAATTAGCAGAATTACCGGTCGAAGACCAAATGTCGGAGGTAGAGTTCCCCGACGAAGACCTGTTAAACTTGGAAAGTCAGGTCTGGGAGATGTACTTCGATGGAGCTTCGAACTACCATGGAAATGGGATTGGAGTTGTATTCAAAACTCCTTGTGGAGAATACATCCCAATTGCAGTTAAACTAGACTTCGACTGTACCAATAATGAGGCCGAATACGAAGCCTGCATCAAGGGGTTAGAAGTAGCCTTGGAAAAAGAGATAAAAGTCCTCAGGGTTTTCGGAGATTCCAACCTGATAGTCTCCCAGGCTCTAAGGAAGTGGAAAATCAAGGAAGAGCGTTTGGTTCCTTACCTACAACGCTTAGACGAATTGGCTCAACAGTTTGAGGAATTATCTTTCTACTACCTGCCGCGAGCCAAAAATCAATTCGCTGATGCCCTAGCCACCTTGGCCTCCATGGTTAATGTGGGGAAAGGCCAAGTCATTCGGCCCCTGACAGTTAGGCTTCAGAAGCAGCCAGCACACGTCATGCATTTGGTGGATGACAAGCCTTGGTTTTGGGATATACAGAATTACCTTCGAAACGAAGCCTACCCGGAGGGATCCACCAAAACTGATCAACGGACATTGAGACAGTTAACGTCGGGATACTTCCTTACCGGGGGAGTTCTGTATAAAAGAAGTTGGAATGGCATGCACCTAAGGTGCGTTGATGAAGAAGAAGCCCAAACCATTATGGATTCCGTGCATAATGGGGAATCTGGGTCACACATGCACGGGATAGCCTTGGCTCGGAAAATCATGAACCTAGGTTATTACTGGTCAACTATGAATGCGGATTGTGTGAGGCACGCGCGGAAGTGCCATGAGTGCCAAATTTTCACTAAGCTGCAAAAACGGCCTCCAGTCAATTTAAATCCAATTGCTTCACCGTGGCCTTTTGCAACTTGGGGTATAGATGTAATTGGAAAGATCCACCCGAAAGCCTCTAATGGCCATCAGTTTATCCTGGTCGCTGTAGATTATTTCACTAAATGGATTGAGGCAGCTTCCTTTTCGATGTTAAACGCCAAGAAGGCAGCACAGTTTGTACGTACCAGCATCCTTTGTCGGTATGGAACACCATTCGAGATCATTACTGATAACGGGTCTCATTTTCAAGGAGAATTCGCTGACCTCTTAAAGCATAAGAAGATTCAGCACCATAAGTCCTCACCCTATCGCCCACAAACAAATGGGGCCGTCGAAGCCGCGAACAAGACTATAAAAGTCATTTTGCAAAAGACGATTCAGAGGCATAAAGCTTGGCACGAACAGTTACCGAACGCCCTATGGGGATACAGGACTTCAATCAGAACGCCTACTGGGGCAACCTCGTACTCCCTAGTGTATGGAATGGAAGCAGTGTTGCCTATTGAGCTGGAAGTTCAGTCAGCAAGGGTTATCCGGGAAAGCCAGATCAACGAAGCAGATTGGGCTGAGAATTATCATTTGCAACTTTTGGGTATGGATGAAAAACGATTGCGAGCAATCCACCAAACTCAAGTCTATCAAAGAAGAATGGCAAGACATTTTAACAAGAAGGTCAAAGACCGGAAACTGGAAGAAGGTTGTTTGGTTCTGAAGGAAATTAGACAACCGGTCATAGATCCACGGGGGAAGTTCCGTCCTCATTGGGCTGGACCCTATGTGTTGAAGAAGATCTTGTCAGGCAGAGCCGTTGTTTTGACTGATTTGGATGGCTTGGAATTCACTAATCCATGTAATTTAGATCAGTTAAAAAGATATTTTGTGTAAATTGTAATCATTTGCATAATGTAAAACGAACTACATTAGACCTGATTCTCTTTGGAAAAAAGAAATTATATATCGGAGATATGTAGGCAGCCCTCATTGGGCGCGGTCTAAACATTAATAAAAAAATCATTTCATAATTCATTTCTTCTTTGCAAAAAAAAAAAAAAAAAAAAAAAAAACCCGCTAAGTTGAAAACCCGAAAGGGCGGCTTAGGCAAAAAGGGGGTAGCTCGCTAAGCTGAAAACCCGAAAGGGCGGCTTAGACAAAAATTAGAGCTTGAATAAATAAAAGTTGGCAAATGCTTGGAAAGTTCAAACGCCTAATGACAAAGTCAAATAATCCAGAATCAAGCAAGAGAGTCCAAAATAACTAAAGAAAGTGTAAAGCATACATCAAAAGATAAATCCAAAGTCCCAAACGAAAGGCAAAACAAGGAAAAAATCACAAAAGTTCATAAGAGTCTAGGTATCCCGTCGCCTCCGCGGAGCGGCATCCTCTGAGTCTTCTACTGAACTCTGCCCAGCCTTGCCTGTCCGAGGGGCCAGCACAATCTCCTCACCTGTCCCAACCTCCTCTTCAGCATCAGCCTGAACCCAACCTTCGAGAACACTCAGCAGTGCAGTCCTCCTTGGTCTTTCAATCGGCCAGACAGCGGTAATGAACCAGGCCCGGTACTCGGGAGAAGTCTGAACGCTGGTAGGATCAGGTAAAGGTCTAACCATACGGTGATCTCTAACCCAAGCTTTAAGAACAGCTCGGGTAACACCAGCAGTAATCGCAGAATCAGCTGAAATGTCATCCATAATAGGGACAGTTTGATCTATCCCCATCTGCCTCAGAACGCGCGAAGCGCAGTACCAAGTACAGTGTGTGAGGCCTAGGAGATAAACCCGAGAATGGCGAAAGCTGACCTGAATAAAGCGGTTGATATTGTACCAAGGGACGAACCACAGTATCTCATTTGGACCCAATTCAACCAGCCATGAAGTCCATGTTTCAGTAGAAGGGTGGGAGAGCAAGATTTTCCGCATGCGATATTGAGAAGAATTGTAGGGAAGAGAGGTTGGAGCAGCCACTACTTGGAGGTGATCCCTCAACCAAACCTGAATAATGGATCTTTTCCATTATAAGAAAAAAAAGAGGAAGAAGAAGAATGAGGAAAGATGATAGGGAGAAATACCTGCAAAATAATGGGAGAAACAGTCCAATCGTCGAACCCTAAAGCGGCTCTGTCAAGACTTCTAATGGTCTCAGCCAGCACAATACCGCCAATGCAACCCATGTCCTTCATTTGCCAAACCATAGGGCAAAGCCGCAAGTCTCCAAAACCCGGGTCCCGGTTGAATAAGAAACCAGCCAATAAGCAGAAAACCAGGGCCCGCATCCTCAGCCTCATCCGGTCAGGGTCGTCCAAGCAAGTCTCTGAAAATTCATCAATCAGAGGCAGCAGAATCGCCTTCTGATCATCCACAATCATAGCCCTAGCCTGTGGCCGGCTAAACCGAAACAAGTTCTCAAATGACTTAACATACCCAACTTTCACCTCGTGCCTAACCAAGGGAGCATTGGGATCACACCCTATAATCGCACAAAATTCCTCAAAAAGAGGGCACATTTCCTCCATCATAGCCCCAAACCGAAAAACGTGAGCCTCAGGATCCCAAAATCTAATACAGGCTCGCACAAAGTCCCAGTCAACTACTACGCCCCTAAAAGTGATAACAGGAGAAATTACGTACCTCCCCAAATTGATCTTTTCAACTTTGGAGAGACTCCTGGTCCAGCTATGCATGCTATGATTGTAAAAGGGATTCATGTTTCTTATTTATTTATCTTTCCTGTTTTTATTAGAAAATAATAATAAATATAATAATAAATAAAATAAATAATAATAAGTAAAAAAAAAAAAAGAAAAATAGAAATAAAAATAGAAAATAACTTTTTTTCTTTCCTTTTCTCTTTCGAAAAAAAAACAACAAAAAAAAAAAGAAAGAGAAACAAAGTGTGTACTTTTTAATCCTTTTCTGCTCAAATCTAATGCATGCATACTGTCAGTATTAACCAAATACAGGTACAAATAAGTTGAGTACAGAAATACAGGCCAAGTTTCAATACAGTAAAAAAAAAAAAAAAAGAGAGAGGGAAAGAAAGTAAAGGAAAGCAAAGAAGTCTAGCAGCTATCAGCGGCGAGACCTCCTCCTCCTCTGGTCGTCAAAAGCCTGCAGTGTCCAAGCTGAAGTTAGTTCCTCCTGCATTCCAAGGATTAGCTCCATCATCTGACGGATCAAGCCGTCAGGAACCTGCAAAATCACACAAAAATACAAAGTCAATATACAAATCTCATATGAATCCTTTTTTATGAGGGATTTACCAGTCATTACCTCATTAATGTCATCAGGAGGAAGAGCCAGGTGATTCACACGACCCAGGGATACCTCCCTAAGAGACGAAGTACCCTCAGGAGTGTAATAGGAAATGCTGTATGGAAGGTGCAAATTGGCCAAGCCCGGATGGACAGGCCTGGTAGCCTCTGAAATAGCCTGGGGAATCCTGAAGGCACCAACCGAATGACTAGGGCCAGCTCGAGACGGACCCTCCACCGGAGTAGAAGAAGAAGGCTGGGTCACAGGCCTCCTCCTTGGAGTCCTGGCCGAAGAACCGGAAGCCCGAGAGGAACGGGTGCCAAGCGGCTGGGAAGGAGTCGACCTCGGGAGACTGTCGAACCTGGAGCCGATGGGCCGCATCAGAAACACCTGGCAGAATTCGTCATAATCTCCACCCCGGATCAATTCCATGTACGGGATACCCTCAGTATGGACATCTGTAAGAACCATCTGTTTGCCCGCTCGCATGTCCTCAGGGGGAGGAAGAGGAACGGAGCGGCAGCCCCTAACCTGGAAGTTCACTCGCTCACCCAGGTAATAACGTCTCAGAACAGGATGTGATAAGACAAACCGCCACCGAGACAGAGCCTCTGATCGCCTGAAATGGGGATCCGCCTCAATCCAATGTTGGAGTCGGATGCCCATCGCCCCTACTTCAACCTATGTAAGAGAAGCAAATGTGTTAATAAATCTTTTTTTTTCACATAACCAAGAGAAATTAGGAATGCACTCGCCTGCCCTATGGTACAAGTATCGAAGAAGCTCCGCAGATCTCCCAAAGACTTCCGGTGTAGAATAGACTGTTGGTTAGCTCGGTACCATCTCCAAGCTAAAGGTACCAACCCTAGCCCAAGATCAGTGCGGGCCAGCTCAGGGCGGATATAGGGAAAATACTCAAAGGCCCAAGTCTGCACAAGGAAGGAAAGGATTAATAATAAAAATAAAGGGGGGGGCACAGAATGAGGATATGTTCTTTACATTACCTCCCAGAAATAGTAGGTCCCACTGAGCCTACAGTGGCCTCGACTCAGATCGCACATATCCTCGTACATGCGGCTCAGAATAGCACCGGCCCAGTCATACTCAGTGAGGTGGGCCAAGTCCTCCAAACTCCTCAGTATAGAGGGATTAAACTTCTCTTTTCTGTTAGACCAGAAAGACGAAGCAAACAGCAGCAGCAGAGTGAATCTAGCTACCTGAGTCGCCGTTAGCTCTCCCTGTCTATGTCGGGCATAAATGCTAGGAGCTTGGGAGGATAACCAGTGCCTCGAAACACTCAGATCGGGGGAGGAATGGCTGGGTCTAACAATCCGGGGAAGGTCAATCCCTATCAACTCCGTCATTCGGTCGGGGGTAACCGCAGTCCTCCAATCGTCATACAGCTCGATCGGCTGAGTACCAAAAGGAATCCCAGAAATCAATGAAAAGTCAGTTGGGGTCATCGTCATCTCGCCCCAAGAGAAGTGGAAAGTGTTGGTGGTGTCCCACCATCTCTCAGCCAACGCGCCCAGTAAACTCTTGTAATTCTGCCTACCCAGCTCGAGATTTCTTAAGAAGCCCAGGTGAGAGGGGCCAATGATGGCTCCGACCGGGTTATTAGGATCAAGTATGTCAAATGGGATCTCAGCAATAGAGGACTCGCCCACGTCCAGCCTAATGTATGCGTCCTAGAAGGTAAAACAGTTTAAGGTTATCCTTTGGTTCCTAACTAAAAGATATCCTAATCCTCCCCCAGTATCATACTAATAAAAGTGGTAAGATTCAATCACAATTTGGCCTAAGGCCCAAAAATCACGATTTGGCCTAAGGCCCAAAAAATCACGATTTGGCCTAAGGCCCAAAAATCACGATTTGGCCTAAGGCCCAAGAAATCACGATTTGGCCTAAGGCCCAAGAAATCACGATTTGGCCTAAGGCCCAAGAAATCACGATTTGGCCTAAGGCCAAAAAAAAATCACGATTTGTCCTAAGGCCCAAAAAAAATCACGATTTGGCCTAAGGCCCGAAAATCATAATTTGGCCTAAGGCCCAAAAAATCACGATTTGGCCTAAGGCCCGAAAAATCATAATTTGGCCTAAGGCCCAAAAAATTCACACTTGGCCTAAGGCCCAAAAGTACAGAAGCGAAGGGAGCTTACCTAGGCAAAGACGCCGGTCATGGAAGCATGATTGTCAGCGTCCGCCGCAAGATTGGCATCGTCCACAGAAATTCCCAGAGACTCCAGGAGGTCCTCACCGCTGCTATAGCTTGGGGAAGCCATGATGAGAAAGTTGAGAGAATTTGAGAGAGCTCTTTTGATTTGGAGAGTGGAGAATAAATGAAATAATGAGTTTTTGAGCTATTTATAAGCAAATAGCCAAGAGGCGGGTCCTTTTGACGCGTCTAACATTCGCCTACAAAATTTAGTTTTCAGACAACCACCAGCGCCCATAAAAACATCTTTTATGGTTGCCGGTGGGGGGCAACTGTGAATACCTAAATTTTGAGGCTCAAAGAGCCAATTCTTTCGGACTGCAAACAGCCCGGTCGCACCAGAGGTCATTCAAAAAGTTCACCGGAAGTGTGCCAATATGGTACTTGAAATGTCCGAAAAATTATGAAGATCACGAAACTGGTCTCGGAATATTTTTTTGGAAGTCCGGGACTCCCGAAAAAGCCTCCGGAAAGAAAAAAAGGCACGCATGTCCGCCTGCGGGGGTGGGCATGCCCACCCTCAAGGACGGGCGCACCCGCCCTGCAAAGGCGGGCACGCCCGCCCAACCTGGGCGGGCACGCCCGCCCAGCCTAGGCGGACACGCCCGCCCAGACCAGGCGGGCACGCCCGCCCAGCCCAGGCGCGCATGCCCGCCCTCGAGGGCGGGCAGGCGCGCCCGGGGTGCGTTTTTTCTCTATAAAAAGAGGCCCCGGGGCTCCATTTTAGACACAGTCTGTGTTGACGGACCTCTCTTCTCCCTTTACGCTCTTTGCGATTCTTTTATCGCTTTCTGCATTCTTTATTTTATTTTATTTTATTTTATTCTGCTTTCATTTTTTCTTGCTTTACTAAGTGGCCATTAAAATTCCATTTTAATTAATATTTCCCTTAACGAGGAGCTTAACCTGGAGTTAAGAAGCGGTCGGAGATTAAATCAGGTACATAAACCAGACTACGCTTATTTAATTTTAGCACTTCATGCATGCTTCTTTTCTACTCCTCTTAACTCTATAACTGCATGAATGCATCCATATCATCCACTAGGCAAATAAATTGCCTCAATCAAATAAAGATTAAGCTTAAATGCCCGATTAATTAATAATCGTGGTATTAAAACTTAAATCTGACATTATTGGCTAAAGAAGCCTAGTTAATCAATAACTATGGTGAAATTGCCTTTATTTCAAACAGTTCTTGGCCTAAGTCCAGTTAATCAATGATTGTGACTAAAAGGTCCTACTTAAACACGTTTTTTTTATTTATGGCAATAAATTGCCTATATTTCAATTTAATTAATCACTTTAGGCAAACAAATTGCTTGTAAGTGAAAAGTTGATCTTTTATAGCGACAAATCGCTTAAATCAATAATTTGGATAAAAAGCCTTTAAATAATCACTTTAAGCAAATAAATTGCTTATAAGTGAAAATTAATCTCTTTTATAGCGACAAATCGCTTAAATCAATTTCTTTTGGCTAAAAGCCTTGAATCAACCTTTGGCAACAATTGCCTAAACCAATTCATTTTGGCTAAAAAGCCTTAAATCATTCAATTTTGGCGACAATCGCCTAAACAATCAATCTTTTGGCAATAATAAGCCCAATTAATCTTTGGCAAGCAAATAAGCCCAACTTATCTTTCGGCAAGAATAAGCCCAAATCCTTTCTTTTGGCAAAAAGCCTCAAATCAACATTTTGGCACCAAGTGCCTGAAACAATCAATTCTTTGGCAAAATGCCTAAACAAAAATGCACAAAGCATACACACACTCATGCATCAAGCATCCCATCTAAAAGCCCTCTAGAAGAGGCCTATCGAACTACGTTGACTTTGATCTTCCATTCAAACGGAAGTACGTAGGCACGTTCGGGATTTAACCCCGAGCGGCAAGTCGCAATCATTCAAACTCACTTAAACATTCCATTGGTCCAATCATCTTGCAAAGCATTCATTTTTTGGTTAGTTTCATCAGCATGACATAGTCTCGGGATCCACCTCAGGTTCGAAGACCATGCCTTAGACATTGGGTAATTAATCTAGTAACCAGGTTAATTAAAATTGGAGTCACTTAGGGTTTTTTCCTAGTTTACCCTAAAATAATTAAACAAGGTGGCGACTCATACATTCACGTGCATTTCTTCCCTTAGTCACATGCATTCATATGCCTATGATATTTTGGGGAGGGGTTCACAGCAGTTTATCCCAGAACTTCGATGTAAACCTTGGATCACGATCAGATATAATGGATGATGGAACTCCATGTAGTCGAACTATTTCTCTAACATAAATTTCTGCTAACTTGTCTAGAGAATAGTCCATCCTAACTGGTAAAAAGTGTGCAGATTTAGTTAATCTGTCCACAACCACCCATACTGCATCATGCTTCCGCTGCGTCTGAGGTAATCCAGTAACAAAATCCATCGTGATCTGATCCCACTTCCATGTTGGCACTGTTATTGGATGAAGCAACCCTGTTGGCAATTGATGTTCTGCTTTTACTTGTTGACATGTTAAACATCTTGTTACAACATTTCCGATGTCTTTCTTCATGCCTGGCCACCAATAGCCTTTCTTCAAATCTTGATACATCTTGGTACTACCGGGATGCATTGTATATGGACTGTTATGAGCTTCATGCAGAATCTTTTGTCTAAGCTCTCCTATCTGCGGTACAACAACTCTGTCTTCATAGAATAAGACTCCACTGTTATCCAATCTGAATTTCCCACCATGATCTTCCTGTACTTGTTTCACCCATAGTGCTGTTTGTGCATCTTTCTTCTGTGCTTCTGCAACTTCCTGAACCCAAGATGGCTGTATTTGCATCTGTGCTAGAATCGCTCCCTGCTGTTGCAACTCCATGCGAATTCTCATTGCTTTCAAAGCAAACAATGATTTCCGGCTAAGGGCATCAGCTACCACATTAGCTTTGCCCGGATGGTAATTAATGACATAATCATAATTAGCCAGAAGCTGCATCCATTTCCGTTGTCTTGAATTCAAATCTTTCTGTGTTGGTAAATACTTTAAACTTTGATGATCTGTGTAAATGTAACACTTCTCACCATACAAATAATGCCGCCATACTTTGAATGCTAGAACAATAGCTGCCAGTTCTAAATCATGGGTTGGATAATTCAATTCATGTGGCTTTAACTGTCTGGAGACATAAGCTACCACCTTCCTGTCTTGCATAAGTACACATCCTAACCCAATATGAGAGGCATCACTGTAAATCTCAAAGTCTTTACCTGACACTGGTTGGGTCAACACTGGTGCTTCAGTCAACTTTTTCTTTAAAGTGTCAAAACTCTGCTGACATCTATCATCCCATTGGAATACAACTGCTTTCTTCAATAATTTTGTTAAAGGTGATGAAATGATAGAGAATCCCTTTACGAACCTTCTGTAATAACCGGCTAAACCCAGAAAACTGCGAACTTCTGTAACATTTCTGGGTGGTCTCCAATTAACAATAGCTTCAATCTTCTTAGGATCCACTCTGATACCCTCAGATGATACCACATGTCCTAAGAAAGAAACTTCTTCCAGCCAAAACTCACACTTATTGAGCTTGGCATACAGCTGTTTATCCCTCAATGTCTGAAGTACGATCTGCAAATGTTTATCATGTTCAACCCTGTCTCTGGAGTAGACCAAAATGTCATCTATGAACACCACCACAAACTGATCTAAATATGAATGAAACACGCGGTTCATGAGGTCCATGAAAACCGCTGGTGCATTTGTGAGCCCAAATGGCATGACTAAAAATTCATAGTGACCATATCGGGTCCTGAATGTAGTCTTAGCGATATCTTCTTCCTTTATCCGCACTGATGGTATCTCGACCTGAGGTCGATTTTAGAAAACATACCTGCACCCTTTAATTGATCAAACAAATCATCAATGCGAGGCAATGGATACTTATTCTTGATTGTCAGTTTGTTCAGTTGTCTGTAGTCAATGCACAATCTAAAAGATCCATCTTTCTTTTTTACAAATAATACTGGTGCTCCCCAAGGTGATACACTGGGTCTGATAAAGCCTTTGTCTAATAACTCCTGCAGCTGAATCTTCAACTCTTTTAACTCTGCTGGTGCCATTCTGTAAGGTGCAATTGATACTGGTGCTGCTCCAGGATAGACATCTATGGTAAACTCCACTTCCCTCCTTGGTGGTAATCCTGGTAACTCTTCTGGAAATACATCTGGATAATCACACACTGTTGGTATGTCTTGCACTTTTGATTGTTCTTTCTCTGCTTGTAATGCACATACCAAGTATGCTTCACAACCCTTCCGAATTAATCTCTTTGCTGCCATGGCTGATATCACATTACCCAGAAACTCTCGCCGCTTCCCAACTACTATAATCTCGTCCCCTGCTGTAGTATATAATGTCATCCTTTTCTTTGCACAATCAACTATAGCCTGATGTCTGGATAGCCAATCCATACCCAGAATAACATCAAATTCTCTAAATGGCAACTCCATAAGATCTCCTGGAAACTCTTTTCCATGTATAACAATTGGGCATCCTTCAATCACTGTATGGGTTTTTACTACATCACCTAGTGGATTAGTAACTACCATACCCTGACTCACATATGCAACTTCTAACTCTTTAACCCAAGGTTTAGGTACACTAATGTATGAATGTGATGATCCAGGATCAATTAAAACATAAACTGTATGACCACATAGAGAAAACTCACCAACTATTACATCTGGAGCTTCCTCCTCTTCCCTGGTTCGCATAGCATAAACCCTGGCTGGACCTCTAGTATCGGGTCTATCCACAGTCTCTGATTGCTGTCTCTGCCCTCCGGAGCTCTCACCTCTACCTCTGCCTGCTATGAACTGTGTAGGAACTCTTGCCCTCTTAGGACAGTCTTTCTTCTGATGGTCTGATGCTCCGCATAGCCAACATTTACCAGTCACCAACCAACAATCTCCACCATGCCGTCTGCCACAATACTCACAAGGTGGAAAAGGATAACCGGCTGTCTCTGCACCTCTACTGGTGCCTCTACCAGTTCCTCTGCCTGAACCTCGACTACCACCGGCGGAACTAGCCACAACTGATACCGCTGGCATGTTAGCACCCCTAGCTGCGCCTTGGCTAAAGGAAGGTCTAGAACCAGCTGCACTACGAGCACCTCTGAATCTCTTACTTTCTGACTGATAGCTACTAGGTGCACTCTGAGTTTGATCTCTCCTCTGCTGAGTCCGCTGGCGCCTGGTACGCTGACTGGCCTGAATTCGCTCTATCTCCCGAGCTGCCTCTACCAAAGCTGAGAACTCTCTGAATCTGGAAGCTACCACTCCCATCTGAATCTCATCATTCAGGCCTTCCTGAAACTTTTTACACCTTTCGGCTTCTGTAGCCACTATCCCCTTACCATACCTGCTGAGCCTGGTAAATTCTCTTTCATATTCTGAAACGGACATTCTGTTCTGTCGCAGGTATAAGAAGTCTTTCCTTCTCGCATCTAGGTAAGCCTCTGTGATAAACTTCTTCTTGAATTCGTCCAAGAAGAATTGCCATGTACGCTGCTCTGTTGATACTCGCTGCTGAACAGTAGTCCACCATGTATATGCTTCATCTATTAGCAAAGATGTGGCACAAATCAACTTGTCCTCTAGTGTACACTGCAATTGTTCCAGAACTCTCGATGTCCCATCTAACCAATACTCAGCTATTTCTGGACTATCATCCTTACTGGCACTGAATTCCTTCGCACCATATTTTCGAAGTTTCTCCAGTGGGGGCTTTCTTTCTCTTTCTATTACGACTGGTGCTTGAGGCATCACCCCTGCAATCTGTCGAAAAGTATCTGCAAGTTGCTTTAATAATGCCTCTTGACCTGGTGCTGCTGGAGCCTCACCCTCCACTGCTCTGGAGGCGTGTGACTCACTCTCACCCTCTTGTGACATCCTCCTAAAAGAACAACAACTGCTTAGTTCATCAGGGTAGTCATGGCATGTACACTATACTGACTTATGAATGCAAGCCCAAGGAAACTGAACCTAGGGCTCTGATACCAAAATTTGTAACATCCCTTCTCGGTCCACCCGTAAACCCGAATAAACCGAGACGAGACGCTACAAACTGGTTGACTGTATGTCCTGTCATGCTGACATCATCCTGTATATGAACATACTAGCATGCTGAAATCATAATGTATAATGAATCTAATATCATGCTGAGATTGCTTAGGAATAATGTACTGATGCTGTTATATTAATACTGTCTATAATCTATACAAGACATGATACTAGTTACAAAATGGATTGGGCCCAACTGTATGCCCTGTACATGCCATAAAAAGAATAACAAAATGAGTTTCTACCCTGAAGACCGAGTCTTCTACAGATGAACGGCAGCAGTTGTAAACGGACCCTCTACGGACCAGTCTCAAAACCTGCGAGTTAAACAGGTAACTCGCTGAGCAAATAAAGCTCAGTGGATATCTCAACAAGGAAGGAAACAATAAAGCACATACTTGTATATAAAGAATCATGTAGGCACACAAGGCACATATAAGCACACATATCATGATATTTTTCATTTATCTATATGATTTATGTAATGTTATGTCCAGATATCTGTATGGCTCCACAAGGTTATAGCGAAACCGAGGTGATAAGAAAAACTGTATAAACTGGATGAATACTGTATACTTGGCTGCTATGGCCCATATAATCATATCCACTCAACGGCCTGTAGCCGGAGTAACAAACTGTATGAGGCGCAGATCTGCTATCCTATGTCGCGACATGGCCTTATCGACATGGTTTCTACCTAACCTCAATGGAGCATAATGTTGGTATGTCAAAAGTATAACACAACATCATAGTAATAGTTCATCACTTCATAAATTATAATGTTCATATGATTTCACATGCATGCTTGGATGTTGTTTTGATACATGTTCTAATGTTGTCTTTTTGTTTTGAAATGATTGGATGCATACAAGTTGAGCAAAGAACCCAATTACATAGAAAAAGAAAGTCCAAAAATGCAGGAAAAGCCAAGTCGCGAGCGCGCCTGTGGAAGTCACGAGCGCGAGATGCAGAAAATAAGAGACAGTGTGTTATCAGGCACAAGTCGCGATCGCGTACTTGAGAGTCGCGAGCGCGTAGTGTGCCAAATGAGAGACAGTGAGTTTTCATGCCAACTACGCGAGCGCGCAACGCAAGTCGCGAGCGCTTCCAGGCCAAGGGCCAACTTCGCGAGCGCGTCTTGCAAGGTCACGAGCGCGAGAAGAGCAAAATGAGAGTCAGTGAGTTTGAAGTGAAAGTCGCGCGCGCGCAGTGCAAAGTCGCGAGCGCGCGACGTGCTTCCAGCCTACGCAGTGCCAGGTCGCGACGCGTTTCCAGCCTGCGCAGTCTGCACGCTTTTGGTCATATCTCTCAATATACAAATCCAATTTGGGTGATTCAAAAACCCATGCAAAGCTAACACATAGAGGAACAAATAACTCTTCTATGACACTTCCTAATTCCATCATTAACTGGGGTCAAAATCAAGATGAAGTCCTCCCATGTTTTCAACATAAATTCAATACCTCCCCTGTTTTCTCACCACTACCATTCTCCAACATAAAGCAATATATTGGCTCAATAGCAACACACCACACAAATTCTCATGCAAAGACAATAATAAAAATCAAGAGATATCAAACCTTTACTCCAAAAAGCTTGAACTCTTCTAGCTTCTCTTCTCTACACTCTTTGAACTCCCTTCTCCTATACACATCAAAATTCTTATAACTTATCTACAATATCACTCAAGTAGAGACTGAATAACAATAAGCTGCAAGTAATTCTACTTACTTGGAGAGAATTGAGGTTGCCTAAATGGATGAAGAAATATGAAGAAGATAAAGATAAAGATGAACAATGGGAAAGTAAAATGATGATTACGGGTAAGTCATCACAAAATCAAGATAAATGATGGAAACTTACTAAATGATACCTCAATTGTCAAAAAGCTATAACTTAATACCCAAGCTTGTTCTTTTAATGCCATTAAATCCTAATCCTTACACTTTGCTCTTTTTCTCTCAATCAAGTAAGTCCACTAATAATCTCATTCTACCCCAACCGGGTTTGGTTCAACTCGACTCAACTCGACTCTATGCAAAGACTCGACTATGCAAAGATTCGACTCGGTAGGATGTCACAATGCCAATTAGTTTGACTTTGCTACAGTAAATTTGACTTTGCTGCAGCAACTGTGCAAACAGTTCGGCCAGACCGGAGGCCATTTTGGACATTTACTGGAAATATGTCAATATGGTACTTGAAACGTCTAGAATTTCACGAGGATCGCAAAACCGGTCCCGAAATGATTTTTGGAGGTCGGCAACTCCCAAAAAAGCTCCCGGAGCGAGACATGGTGGCCACCACCACCTTTGAGTGATGATTATTGCACAAGTAGCACGGGCGTGCTATTGAGCACGCCTAGGGCGTGCTCTTCTCTGACCTTCAAGGGTATTTGGCCCTTTTCTATGGCACGGGCGTGCTTCGGGGCATGCCTGAGCGTGCTGGTTTCTCTCCTCATGGCACGGGCGTGTCAGTGGGCACGCCTGGGGCGTGCTCTTCTCTGCCTCTCGAATGGAAAAGTGCCTGTGGATAGCACGGGCGTGCTATATGGCACGCCTTGGGCGTGCTTGTCCCTGCCTCTCAAGTGATCTTTTCCTCTTTTCAGTAGCACGGGCGTGCTATTGAGCACGCCTTAGGCGTGCTCTTCTCTGACCTTTGAGTGGATGCACCCTGAAAAATGGCACGGGCGTGTCACCCAGCACGGCTAGGGCGTGCTCTATTCTGGATTTCTACTTTTCCCTACAAAAACTCTAAATAAAACAAAAGCACACTCATGGAGAAAATATGGGGAATTGACAAATAAAATAAGGGATAAAAATAAATAAATGGATGAAAATTAAGCAAGAAAAATAGATGGGTTGTCTCCCATAAGCACTTTTGTTTAACGTCGTTAAGTTCGACGCACTTATCTTAGTTTAGGCTAAGCAAGACCAATTGTACTCTTGATGGGTTCAAAGTTTTCATTATGATAGCGTCTCAAACGTTGAGCATTTACCTTGAAACTTCGATTCGACTTACCATCCACTATTTCAATCGCGCCATGAGGAAAGATTTCCTTGATTGTGAATGGTCCAGACCATCTAGAGCGCAACTTACCAGGGAATAACCGAAGCCTAGAGTTATAGAGCAACACTTGCTGGCCTACTTTTAGATCCCTCATGATAATGCGCTTATCGTGCCATTGTTTAGTGCGATCTTTGTATATTTTAGCACTTTCATAAGCATGGAGGCGCAATTCATCCATCATGTTTAGCTGTAACAAGCGTTTTTGTCCCACCTCCTTGGCATTAAAGTTGAGAAATTGAATGGCCCAAAACGCCTTATGTTCTAACTCTACAGGAAGATGACAAGCCTTACCATACACCATGCGATATGGAGACATACCTATAGGTGTTTTGAATGCCGTTCTGTAGGCCCATAGAGCATCGTCTAGCTTTTTGGACCAATCCTTTCGTGATTGTCCAACAGTGGTTTCAAGGATCTTCTTAATTTCCCTGTTAGTGACCTCTACTTGTCTACTTGTTTGAGGATTGTGAATACTCAAATTTTGAGGCTTCTCATGTTGTTGGTGGCATGTGAAACTCTTTAAATGGAGGAAAACACGCTGCTACAGTGCCATGCCAATTAGTTTGACTTTGCTACAGTAAATTTGACTTTGCTGCAGCAACTGTGCAAACAGTCCGGCCGGACCGGAGGCCATTTTGGACATTTACTGGAAATATGTCAATATGGTACTTAAAACGTCCGGAATTTCACGAGGATCGCAGAACCGGTCCCGGAATGATTTTTGGAGGTCGGAAACTCCCAAAAAAGCTCCCGGAGTGAGACATGGTGGCCACCACCAGCTACGGCGGCGCCGGTCGCCGGACACGGCGGCACCTGCCGCCCCACCGCCTGGGCGGCACCTGCCGCCCCACCGACTGGGCGGCACCTGCCGCCCTCCCAGGCGGCACCTGCCGCCCAGCCTCTTGGGCGGCAGCTGCCGCCGAGCCAGGCGGCACCTGCCGCCCTGGACCCGAAAATGGCCTATAAATAGACCATTTTCAGCCTATTTTTGACACCCCTGTCTGTGTTGACGGACGAATCCTTCTCCCTCTCACGCTCCTTGCGTTTTCTTTACCGCTTTTTGCATTTAATTTAATTTTTATTGCATTTTTATTGTGATGTTTGAACACTAAAAATTGAACAAATTAAAATTAATTAATTCCCAAGCAAGGAGCTTAAATCTGGAATTAAGAAGTGGTCGCCGATTAAATCAGGTACGCAAATAAAATTCTGCCTATTTAATTATAGTACTTCATGCATATTTCTCTTCTACTCTCAATAATTCTATAACTGCATAAATGCATTCATGTTATCATTTTTGGCAAATAAACTGCTTTAATAAAACATGGTTAAGTTTAACGCCCGGTTAATTAATAACCGTGGTCGTTAAGCTTAAATCCGACAATATTGGTTAAAGAGCCTAGTTAATTAATAACTATGGTTCGATTGCCTTTATTTCGAACAATCTCGCCTAAAAGTCCAATTAATCAATAATTGTGGCTAACGGCCTCATTTAATCACGTTTTTTGGCAACAAAATTGCCTACATTTAATCAATCAATTTTGGCAACTAATTGCCTACGGTCTAATCGATTTTTAGCAAACAAATTGCTTATAAATGAGATTAACCATTTTTTAGCGACAAATCGCTTAAAATCAATCTTTTGGCAAAATGCCTTAAAATCAACCATTTTCGGCTCAAAGCCGTAAAATCGACATTTTTGGCAAAATGCCTTAAAATGAACCAATTTTCGGCCAAAGGCCTAAAATCAACCATTTTAGCGACAAATCGCGTAAAATCGACATTTTTGGCAAAATGCCTTTAAAATCAACCATTTTCGGCTCAAAGCCGTAAAATCGACATTTTTGGCAAAATGCCTTAAAATGAACCAATTTTCGGCCAAAGGCCTAAAATCAACTATTTTAGCGACAAATCGCTTAAATCGAACATTTTGGTAAATTAATTGCCTAAATCAACTCATTTCGGCCAAAGGCCCTAAAATCAACCATTTTGGCGACAATCGCCTAAATTACACATTTTAGCAAACGAATTGCTTAAATCAACACTTTTTGGCCAAATGCCTTAAAATCAATCATTTTGGCGACAATCGCCCAATCACATCATTTTGGCAAACAGATTGCCTAAATCAACCATTTTGGCTAAGAGCCTTAAAATCAACGACTTTGGCGACAAATCGCCCGACAACCGTTTTTGGCACAAATGCCTTAAAACCAACTTTTTTGGCGACGAACGCCTAATCGAATCAATCAATCTTTGGCGAAATGCCTAAACACTCATGTACAAAGCATACACACAAAATGCACAAAGCATACACACACTCATGCACAAAGCATACTCACTCATGCACAAAGCATACACACTCATGCACAAAGCATACACACTCATGCACAAAGCATACACACTCATGCATTAAGCATACCCATTCAAAGCCCTTCAAAGAAGGCCTATCGAACTACGTTGACTTTGATCTTCCATTCAAACAGAAGTACGTAGGCACGTTCGGGATTTCACCCCGGGTGGCAAGTCGAAATCATCGAAATCATCAAAATCACTCAAACATTTCATTAATCCATCATTCACCTTGCAAAACATTCATTCATCGGTTAGTTTATCAGCATGACATAGTCTCGGGATCCATCTCGGGTTTGCATACCATGCCTTACACATTGGGATAATTAATCTAGTAACTAGGTTAATTAAAATTGAAGTCATTCAGGGTTTTTTCCTAGTTTACCCTAAAATAATTAAACAAGGTGGCGACTCACACACTCACGTGCATTTCTTTCTTTTGTCATATGCATCACATGCCTATGATATTTGGGGAAAGGGGTTCACAAGGATGATATGGAGTACCTACACGATGAGTGACACCATATTTTGCAAGAAGGGAGTCTAAATATTTATTGCAAAAATGCTTACCTCCGTCCGTGATTATTGCCCTAGGAGTACCATGCCTTGTAAAAATGTTTTTCTTGATGAAGCTCATTACACTTTTGGCATCGTTATTTGGAAGAGCAACAGCCTCTGCCCATTTTGACACATAATCCACTGCCACTAGAATGTATTGATTTGAATATGATGGTGGAAAAGGTCCCATGAAGTCCAGACCCCATACATCGAAGATTTCGACTTCAAGGATGCTATTTAGGGGCATTTCATGTCTCTTCGAAATATTACCTAACCTTTGACAACGATCACAAAGATGAACATAGTTATAAGCATCTTTAAAGAGATTAGGCCAATACAAACCACTTTCTAGTATACGCGCAGCTGTTTTGCTTGCTCCAAAGTGACCTCCACATTCCATTGAATGGCAGAATTTAAGGACACTTTCTATTTCAGTTTCCGGTATACATCTCCTAAATAGCTGATCACTGCAATATTTGAACAAAAATGGCTCCTCCCAATAGTAGAATTTGATATCATGAAAAAAATTTTTTCTTTGTTGGTAAGAAAAATTGGGAGGAGGAATTTTGCAAACAATATAATTAACTATGTCAGCGTACCAGGGGGTTTGAGCATTTGCTACTAGAAGAAGTTGCTCATGAGGAAAGCTTTCATTGATTTGTAGCTCGCTTGTGTCTTCTTCCCCCAATTCAAGCCTGGAAAGATGGTCAGCAACGAGGTTCTCGGTCCCCTTTTTGTCGCGAATTTCTAGGTCAAACTCTTGCAATAGAAGTACCCAACGAATGAGTCTCGGTTTTGCATCTTTCTTTTCCAACAAGTATTTGATGGCAGAGTGATCTGTGTAGATTATTGTTTTAGCTCCAATTAGATATGCCCTGAATTTGTCAAAAGCAAAAACAATAGCTAGTAATTCTTTTTCCGTAGTTGCATAGTTTAATTGCGCATCATTCAATGTGCGACTGGCATAATAAATAACATGCAACTTTTTGTCTTTTCTTTGTCCAAGAACAGCTCCTACCGCATGATCACTAGCATCACACATGAGTTCAAAGGGTAAAGTCCAATCTGGTGTAGTGATGATCGGGGCTGAGATTAACTCCTTCTTTAACCTGTTAAAAGCATCTAAACAATCTTTGTCAAAATCAAAAGGAACATCTTTAACTAGTAGATTGCAAAGAGGTTTAGTGATTTTTGAGAAATCCCTTATGAATCTCCTGTAAAATCCTGCATGCCCAAGAAAACTTCTTATACCTTTCACTGTGTTAGGAGGAGGTAGTTTTTCAATTACCTCAATTTTTGCCTTGTCTACTTCAATCCCTTTTTGAGAGATTTTATGCCCTAAGACAATACCTTCACTCACCATGAAGTGACATTTTTCCCAATTTAACACAAGGTTAGTATCTTCACATCGTTGCAGTACTAAAGATAAGTTATGAAGGCATGCATCGAAGGAAGAACCAAACACAGAAAAGTCATCCATGAAGATTTCAATAAATTTTTCTACCATATCTGAAAAGATGGACATCATGCACCTTTGAAAGGTTGTAGGGGCATTGCATAGCCCAAAAGGCATTCTCCTGTAGGCAAAAGTGCCATAAGGACAGGTGAATGTGGTTTTCTCTTGGTCTTCAGGGGCTATAGGTATTTGGAAGTATCCTGAATAGCCATCTAAGAAACAATAAAACGGATAACCTGCAAGTCTTTCAAGCATTTGATCAATAAAGGGAAGGGGAAAGTGATCTTTGCGTGTTGCTTCGTTTAGTTTTCTGTAATCTATACACACACGCCAACCTGTGGCTGTTCTTGTGGGGATTAATTCATTGTTTTCATTAGAAATAACAGTCATACCTCCCTTCTTTGGAACAACTTGGACAGGACTTACCCAATTACTGTCTGAAATTGGATAAATGATGCCGGCATCTAGGAGCTTGATAATTTCAGCCTTGACTACCTCCTTCATGTTCGGGTTTAATCGCCTTTGATGTTCGATTGAAGGTTTGTAGTCTTCTTCCATCAAGATTTTATGCATGCACACACTTGGGCTTATTCCTTGTAAATCTGAAATAGACCATCCTAATGCTTTCTTGTGCCTACGTAGAACCTGCAACAACCTTTCCTCTTGATCAAGTGTTAAGTGAGAAGAAATAATAACAGGAAAAGAGTGGTCTTCACCTAAGAATGCATGTTTTAGATGAGGTGGAAGTTGTTTCAGTTCATGCTTAGGTGATTCCTTTTCTTTTTCATTCAAGATGCTTGATTTATTAATGTTATTTTCAACATGCAAAGTGGTCTTCACACATTCATCAATAACATCAATTCTAAAACAGTCTCCATTATCCATAGGAAGTTTACAAGATTTAAGTACATCAAACACAATCTCTTCCTGTCCAACTCTTAGAGTCAACTTACCTTCATAGACATCTATTAATGCTCTTGCAGTTGCAAGAAAAGGTCGTCCCAGGATTAGAGATCCTTCCCTGTCTTTATCAATGTCAAGGATAACAAAATCAACAGGAAAGATGAATGTACCTACCTTTACAAGCACGTCTTCTACAATCCCTCTAGGATATTTAATTGACCGATCCGCTAATTGCAAAGACATCCTTGTTGGTTTGAGCTCTCCCATACCTAACATCTTAAAAACTTCATAGGACATAAGGTTAATGCTAGCACCTAAATCTGCCAAAGCTTTTTCAAAGTCAAGATTACCAATGTTACAAGGGATAGAAAAACTTCCTGGATCTCTCAACTTTGGAGGCAGTTTGTTTTGGATAATTGCACTGCACTCCTCGGTTAACATTACCGTTCCTTGATCATCAATTTTTCATTTCTTGCTCAAAATATCTTTTAGGAATTTAGCATAGCTAGGCATTTGAGCAAGAGCTTCAGCAAATGGAATATTGATTTGAAGCTTTTTAAACACGTCCAGAAATTTGAGGAAGCTCTTGTCATCTTGTGCTTTCTTTAATCTTTGGGGAAAGGGAACAGGGGGAACATATGGTTTTACCTTTTCTTTCTCCTCTAAGTCAATGATAGGCACCTTTGGTTGTTCTTTTACTTCCTTTTCTTTCTTTGGTGGTTCATCTAATTGTTTGCCACTTCTCAAGGTAATAGCTTGCACTTGTTCCTTTGGATTCTTTTCAGTATTGCTAGGTAACGTACCTTGGGGTCGAGATGCCATCAAGTTTGCAAATTGCCCTAGCTGAATCTCCAAATTCCTGATTGCAGCCTGCTGGATTTTATGTTTCTCCCTGGTTTCATTCATGAATTCCATGTGTGATTTGGAGAGAGCGGTGAGGAGGTCATCATGAGATTTCTTTTTTGGAGGGTGGAAACCTGGGGGTGCATTCAAGGCATTGTTAGGATTACCATAAGATAGATTAGGATGATTCCTTAACCTGTTATCGTATGAATTTGAATAAGGGTAATTCTTTCTTCCTTGATTCATCACATAGTTCACTTGCTCCAAAGTTTGTGGATTTAAAGAGTCCATGATGCATTCCCCAATTCCATGTTGTCCATTGCACCTATCACATACTTGCATAACAGAATTTACAGAATTAGTAGTTAACATGTCCAATTTCCTTACCATGTTATCTACCTTGGCATTAAGTGCTGTAATGGCGTCTATTTCATAGACTCCTACAGTTCTTCTCCTTTCGGTATTAGTTTGGTAATGGCTATTGCTTGCCATTTCCTCTATCAACTCATATGCTTCATCAATTCCTTTCTTTTCAAAGGATCCACCTGCAGCTGCATCTAAGGTAATTTTGATGTTAGGAGATAATGCATTATAGAAAGTTTGTACCTGTAACCACTTGGGCAAACTGTGATGTGGGCACTTTCTTAACAAGTCCTTGAATCTTTCCCAAGCTTCATACAAGCTCTCTTGATCATGATGAGCAAATGTCATTATCTCATTGCGCAACTTGGTGGTTTTTGAGGACGGAAAGAATTTAGCTAAGAATTTTTGAGCTAATTCATCCCATGTTGTAAAACTTCCAACGGGACACGATTGTAACCATGATCTAGCCTTATCCCTAAGAGTGAATGGAAAAGGTCTTAATTTGATTGCATCTTCAGAAACACCGTTTTGTTTAAAAGTGTCACAAATTTCCAGAAAATTGGTGATGTGAGCATTAGGATCTTCACTAGGTAAACCCCCATATTGGATCGAGGTAGAAAGCATTTGGATAATTGCGGGTTTAATCTCAAAATTATTAGCTTCTACCCTAGGTCTAGTAATACTTGAGGTTGTCCCATTCAGATTAGGTGTTGTATAGTCCCTTAAGGTACGGACCGGATGCTGAAGTGGTGGTCCAACTATGTTCTCGTTTTCGATTTCGTCAGCCATGTCTGCCTGTTGTTCGATTTTTACTTCTTGTGGTTTTCTTGCAGCGTTGAGCCTTCGAAGAGTTTGTTCAATTTCCGGATCAAAGATTAGAGGTTCAGTCCTCCTTGATCTCCTTTGCATAAAACAACCTGGAGCAGTACTTAAAACAAAATTAAATAAACACGAAAAAGTGTCTAAATTAATAACAGGGTAATTCGTATTGATATTGATACGCCAATCCCCGGCAACGGCGCCAAAAACTTGACAGCTTATTTTCGCAAGTGTACGAAATCGCAACAAGTAATATAGAGTAAGAAAGTATCGTATCCACAGGGATTATTTATCAATTACCAAAATTATGTTAACCTATTATTATTTAGACGATGATAAAAGGAATTCGCTATAAAGTAAATAAAATTTAAAGTAAAAACAAAAGAAATCAAACACCAAATTCAGGTGAAAAAGAAATCAAAGGATTAAGATACTAGGGAATTTGATTTCATTCAATTCTATCCAGCTTATTCTTTTAGTTCATTAATCAAGTTTAATTGTTCGAGTAGGAGAAACAACCCTAAGGTTACTAACAAGCTCTCCCGATTTATTGTTAGCTATTCTAATCCAATTTAATTACCTATCTTAATAGTGAAATTAAACATAAATCAGATCATTAGGTTTTATGGTTGTTTTGTGAATTCACAACTTAATAATTTATTAACTTATGAAAACCCCCCTTGAGTCAAACCATATAGTTTCCACATCAAGTTATTATTCTCAAGTAAATTATTACCTTTTTCATATCAATAACCCTTCTCCCGAATGTGATTATTGAAATAAATCAATCCAGGGGAAATATTCTGCCTGGAGGCCTTAAGCACAATAATAAGTTATAACAAGAACAAAGAAAAATAAATCTAATAGTATAAGCTGGAATCGAATTAAATTACATCAAATCCCTAGTATAAGAGTTTAGCTAGACATAGTAATTAAATTAAACTCACTCATTCTTGAATCATCCATCATAATTAAATACAATAGTAAAAGAAAGAAACAAGATGAGAGTTTAGAATAAAAACTGTATCACAACTATGTTGATGGCTTCCTTGAATCTTGGCACAATTATTTGATGCTTGAAGTCTTTTTGAGAGAGAATTATGTGAAGAAATTGCATAAAAAAAACGAGAGATCCCTTGCTATGAGAAGTTCCTCTCTTTATATAGAGTTCCTGAAGACAAGTCTGACTCCTTTTAGGAAATAGAATCCTTATTTAGTGCAAAATCCTTTATAGGAGATCATGACTGTTTAGGTTCTTGATTTCTTCTTGATTAGGACTCCTTTTTCCCCAAGAATAGGTCCAAGTCTTGTTTAGTGTGTTTAGGAAACTCCCTGAAGTCGGCCCATGTGAGAAAAACTTGATTTGCGTATTAAATTTACGCTGGTCTCGCCTGCGCAGCACGGGCGTGCTATATGGCACGGGCTGGGTGTGCTTGAGTCTGGAAGTCTGGCCAGTGAAGCACGGGGCGTGCTAGGTAGCACGGGCTAGTGAAGCACCGAGGCACGGGCGTGCCACTTAGCACGGGAAGGGCGTGCTCTTCTCTGGAAGTCTGCCTAGAGCTGCCATGGGCGTGCTATATGGCATGCCTTGGTATCCTTGTAGCACGGCCGTGCCTTTTGACACACCCTGACCGTGCTCTCTTCTGTCTCTCTGTTGGATTCCTTGGTTTCTAGCACGGCTGTGCCTTTTAGCACGGCCCGGGCGTGCCACAAGTTAAGTGCCTTGTGTTATAAAATTCTTTTCTGTGCCAAATTCCTGAAATTTTCTCTTAGATCAAGCGGATTAAAGATCAAGGAAGCTTTTGAACATATTTATACTAAAAGTGATTTAAAGTAATAAAAACTTACTCAAAATCTAATAAAAACTATATTAAAAACACTATAAAATTAACACCTATCAAAGAGCCATCCTCATCCTCATCAGAAGAGTCGAGCGGGATGCCCTCAACCTCCAGCCTCGCCCGAAGCCGCTCAACCTCTGCCTGAAGCCGGCTCACAGCGCTGGACTGATGGGCCTGATGCCTCCGTAGTCTCCCGTTCTCCAAATCCTGTAAAAGCAGACGTGTGTAAGAAAGTTTACCAAGTAATAAGAAGCAAGAAGGTAAATGTGTGTAAAATTCATACCAGCTCATGCCACTCGGAGTACAGCCGACCAATGTAGGATCGGGCAAACCCGAACTGCTGGTAGATCTCCTGATATCTCTGGGCCGGCACCTGCAAACAAGGAATATCCATTAAAAAGACTACTCAGGTAAAGTACTTCTAACTTTGTAAATTCGGTTTATGACTTACATGTGTAGCGTGCTCAGGGTCCAGCTGCACCGGAGGAGGAGCCTGCCGAAGATCAGCAGGAATAATGATGCCAAATCCCAAACCTAGACTAGGATCCAACACCACCTCCATACCCGGTGGGAACGAGACATCTCCCAGCACTACACCGGCCGGTCCAGCCGGAGCAGCTGCGCCACCCGCCTCAGCTGCTGCCTCCGCCCTGTAGTGAGCCGCAGTCTTATGCGTCTTCTGCTCCTGCATTCAGTTACAGGGGAAATGATGGTATCAGTGAGCTGAAACAGTGAAAACAGTAATAACAGTAAATAAGACCGAAGATCAGAAAAGTTACCTGAGTATACTCAAGAATCTCGGGAAGTCGCGCCTGCATCCGAGAGGCGAAGGAAGAGGGGAAGTCACCGGCGGACAGGAAATCGTTCACCGAGAAGCCTCTATACTCTACCTCTAAGTCCTCCCGGGTCAAGCCCTCCAGCAGACACATATGCCGAGGAGGGGCATGAGGCACCCTCCGCTGTGCTGGAGCTACCGGAGTGTCAAAGACTCTCTCTCCAAGGAAATAGCAGTCGGCCCAGTATCCTCGCATCAGCAGCCTCGACCGGGTGTGCAACTCAGCCACCTCTCGGCCCGGGTAAGTCCGCCAGGCCTCGCAATCCCATGGAGTCAGGGACAGCTACAAAAGAAGGAGAAATCAGCATTTGTTATGTATTAAAATAAAAGGAGAAAAGAAGATAAGCTAAAGATTGAGAGGTTCTTTCTGTACTCACATCAGACAGCTCCCGGTCATTAAGGAAGCTCCGCCAGTACTTGGGATCCTCGCCACTGGCATAAGTGTGATGACAGTGGGCCAGATAGCAAGGAATCCTCTTGGACTCGACGAGAGAGTCACCACTCGGACCGCCTGAATAGATACAGTACTCGTAGGACCATACCTACAGCAGAAAAAGAGATGACATCAATTAGTTGAACAGTTGAGAATGGCAAATAAAAAGCTGAAGAGTGAAAGAATGTTACCTCCAAAGGCCGGATAAACAGCCAGTTCGACTCACCACTACCACGGGTCCAGACATCCAGACCGTGATAGAGATGAGCCAAACCGAGTGTGGCCCAGTCGAAGGACCCGACCTGGCTCAGATCCCGAAGACATGCCAGCACTGCCGGGTCTCCCTTATTCTGGGAGGTGCATAACAACTGGGATGAGATGATGTAGAATAAGAAGGATCGAGCAGCCTGGTCCCTCTCCTCCCGAGTATACGCAGGAGCAGCAGGTCGGGCCTCCTCCGGCAGCTCCCTCCAAGCCTCCAAACGGGTCCTGATCCTCTCGGCCCAGAACCGGAAGACCATCTCGTAGGACATACATCCCTACACGGTGTACCGAGTCTGTGAGGTGACACCGAGCAAGGAACGGACCAGCTGGGCCCCGAGAGTGGCCGTCTGATACCGAGCGTCCAGCGGGGGAACCGGGCCAGTGAAGCATAGACCAGTGATGGCAGCATAGTCCACGGGCGACAGGGTCATCTCGCCGAACCCGAAGATGAAGGTGTGAGTACAATCGTTCCACCGCTCCATCAATGCATATCGCATAGCAGGCAGGAAACGAGGCTGCGTGCGGCGCAATCCTGCAGCGTAATCCCCGAAGCCAGCAGCAACGACCCGGGCCTGCATAGGAGGGTCCAATAAATCCCAGAAGGCGGAAGCATCAGTGGCTGATCCACCCGAGCGGGCCTTGCCCAGATTAACCTGTAAGGAAAATTTTCAATTTCAATAAGTACGATACTAACAATCATTTATCTTCTTCTATGACAGGAAAAATAAAAACCCAAGTTTCAGTTTGAACCGTAGCTGCGTCACGCAACTACAAAGCCGCGTCACGCGTCTACACAGTTGCGTCACGCAACTTGAACCAAGTCGCGTACTCAAAAGCACAGCTGCGTAGCGCACCTCAACACTCGCGCCACGCCACTCCCCAGTCACGTCACGCAACCACGGAGTCGCGCCACGCATCTTGATAGATGCGTCACGCAACTACTCAAGACTCTTACCCATTGAAGCAACTGTCGAAGGTACGCAGTAATTCAATTTCAATCTAATTTCACTATGTCTGTGTTGTTTTCATGCAATTTTCAGGGCAAAATCAAGTCGCCTAGAGCTACCGACAATCAAATGTCAACAAATCAAGTTTTAATGCAATAGAAAGGTTCGATTCTAAGGTTCAAGGCAAGCTAGGGTTTCTGGCGCCTCGAACAGTTGCGTCACGCAACTGTTCACACAGGAACAGCTGTGTCACGCAATTGTTCATGGAAGAACAGCCGCGCCACGCAACTCCTACCTGCGTGACGCGACTGTTGACGCAGGCATAAACTTCAAAACATATTCCTATTGCTACAGCTACGGATCAAAAGCAGTAAAAAACCAAAAAAAAAAAGAGAAAGGAATTTTTTACTTACCTCGGACTGAAAGCCGCGCATCCGGCTAGTCTCGTACCGGACCGGGAACTCCGTACCCGGCAACGGGACAAGCTGCAACGGTCGTGTCCCGGGGGTCAGCGGATTCCGGCTCACCGGCACCGGTTCGCCGTCAAAGGTCGGGATATCGGGTAGGGCCCCTAGGGTCTCCATCTCAGGAGTGTAAGCAGAAGCAGGGATTTTTGAAATCTGAGACATCGTTTTCGGTTAAACAGTTCAGAGAATTTTCAATTGCTTAGGGTTTGTGATAAGTAAAATGAATCGATAAAGAATAAGAGTTACTTATAGTGAATATCTGGGCCCAAGCCCATTTCCTCAAAGCAACAAGCCCAAGTCCATTCTTCCGAGCCCAAAAGGACCGATGGACCCATTTCCTTCTTTCAACGCCCAATAAGCCCGTGTGGCCCGTTTAAAAGCCCACAACGGTCCATTCCGGCAATTTGATGTTGATGTGCGGCTCGTACACTTCAGCAATTTTTGTCTACTCGCCGCACAGGGGGCAGAAACATCAAATTGCCCAGATTGCCCTCAGGTAAGTTTTCTTTCAACCACTGTATCATAAAAGGTATACTTGAAAATGCAGATAACAAATTTTTGTTAAACCTTTTATGCCGAAATTTTTGTTAAAATTTTTTGCAAAATAATTAAGAATATGCCTACAAAGGTGGATATTTTTGGCCCTAGCCCGGAATTCCGGACTGGGGGCAAAAGTATAACCTTTTACCTTAAAACGAATCCTTTTTCATAATTAATGCATGGGAACATGTGATGTTCCAATATTTTTCTAACAAGAGGCATGGTTCGTTTGCATACGGATATTGCTCTTTTTCTTCTGGTGAACAATTTTTCAGGCCAACCGGTGATGGTTTCTCGAAGCCGATAGGTCTTACTGATTAGTGATGGTGCATTGCGAAGCTAATCAGGACAATTTCAATTTCCGATCAGTGATGATGTATTGTGAAACTGTTCGGGATTTCTTCCCCAGTCAATGATGTTGAGTTACGAAGTTGACCAGGGTAAAATCAACGTCTTTCGAGCCGATCAAACCGAGCTTCGAGGATGCCCCTTCAGATTCCATGGAAACCGACGAAGCCGATCAAACCGAGCTTAGAAGGTGACCAAACATTCAAAGTCCTTCAAACCGATCAAACCGAGCCCCGAAGGTGTCTTTCAAGCCGATCAAACCGAGCTTTGAAGTCATTCACATGCTTGATGGAAACCGACGAAGCCGATCAAACCGAGCTTTGAAGTCATTCACATGCTTGATGGAAACCGACGAAGCCGATCAAACCGAGCTTAGAAGGTGACCAAACATTCAAAAACCGACGAAGCCGACCAAACCGAGCTTAGAAGGTGACCAAACATTCAAAGTCCTTCAGGCCGATCAAACCGAGCCCCGAAGGTGTCTTTCAAGCCGATCAAACCAAGCTTTGAAGTCATTCACATGCTTGATGGAAACCGACGAAGCCGATCAAACCGAGCTTAGCAGGTGACCAAACATTCAAAAACCGACGAAGCCGATCAAACCGAGCTTAGAAGGTGACCAAACATTCAAAGTCATTCAGGCCGATCAAACCGAGCCTCGAAGGTGTCTTCCAAGCTGATCAAACCGAGCTTTGAAGTCATTCACATGCTTGATGGAAGCCGACAAAGCCGATCAAACCGAGCTGAGAAGGCGTCCAGATGATTAACTCAGCATCTTTCCAAGCCGATCAAACCGAGCTTCGGAAGTGATTGCCTGATAGAAGGCGCGTCAATGGACCACTTTAACATAAATTATTTATACAATTAATGATAAAGTGGGGGGGCAAACTGTTGACGCGTAATTTTATACCCCCACCTGACCCGATGATGATATGAGGACAAGGGATAAGGTATCACGATAAACCAGAAGTGTTTGAACCGAAAATTGAACCAAACCACCCAAAGGAGCTGACCTGTGTTAGGGCTGCGTCACGCAGCTAGTACCTGCGTGACGGCACTCTTAGCTACGTCACGCAGCTCTAACAGGACTGACACCTCCGACGCACGCCCGTGCAACGGCCTGCACTGTTTGTATGGATACGTGCCAACTGTACGAAAAGTAAGTCGCGTCACGCAGCTTACGGGTGCGTCACGCAGCTTATACCCGCGTGACGCGACTATGCTCTGTTGCCCTAGCCATATAAATACAACATTTTCCAGTAAAAAAGGGACTTTTGACATTTTTGCTCTCATTTCCTCTAAAAAGATAACCTTCTGAGATCAAGTTTTTGATTAACGACTAGAGCTCTTTCTCAAGAACTCAACTGAGTAAACTTGAGGAAGATCAAGTCATAGATATTTTAGGTTTAAGATCAAAAAAAGATACAAAAAGATAAGAAGAGGAAAAGAGAGGAAAAAGAAAAAAGGGAAAACGATTTATTTTTTGTAAAAGAACTTGGTGATCACGCTTCTGGGATCGTGAAAAGTTATCTCTAAACTAATATCAGTCCATGCAGTCCTCAAATCTGAGGGCTAGGTAACGATTCTAACTTTTCCTTTTCATTTCTAGCATTTTATCTCTTAAAAATCTCATTTTCACAGTGTTTAGTTGACCTATTATTGATAAAACGTAAGTTTGCCCATTGTTGAACTCTTCTGGGTTGATTTTAATTACTTTTAATAAAAAGAACACGTAGAAAAGAGTAGTTTGAAAGGTAGTTGCGGACCAGAGCAGCCGCGTCACGCAGCTACTACCTGCATGACGCGACTGCTCATGTCCAAAAGCTCTTAGCCTGGATTGGACCACCTGCGTGACGCAGCTGTTCTCGTACTCAGTTATATTTTGTCTTATATTTGTATTTAATGTTTCACTGTAAATGAATAATCAATAAGTCTGAGTATTTTAAATAAATCACGAACAGTTCCGTCACGTAGCTAGGAGTTCCATCACGCGACTGTTCTTCATAGAACAGCTACGTGACGCAACTGTTCTAATCTACAGGACCATAACCAGAGTTCCGTCACGCGACTGTTCTTCATATAACAGCTGCGTGACGCAACTATTACAAATCCCAGAATAAAAGATAAGAGCTGTGCCACGCGACTGTTCTCCCATAGAACAGTTGCGTGACGCGACTGTCTTCCAGTCCCAGGTTATTTTTTGTCTTAATTTCATTTCATTAAGTAGATTTTAATTTCAATCCGGAAAATGATCAATAATGGGCAAATTGAGTTTTAATCAAATCAAGTCAATTAATCTGTTGTGATTATGGTATTTTGAGAATTAATATTTTGTTATTTCCTTTTAACTATATTATTAAACTCGGTTTGTGGCCCGCCTTTAACCATAAGGCAAGAGCGGGTCTTTTAATTTTATTTGATATGTATGGTGGATGAATGATGGATGTGATGCTTAATTTATGAATGAATGCAATGAATGAACTTATTTGGGACGGTTAATTAATTTTCCACATAGGAACTCGGTTCGATTTGTTCGGGTTGGGTTTAAATAATTGGCTTTTCTAAAATAAAATCAATTAGAAATCGTAGGTTAAAAGAGGCCGGTTTTCCGGGCGTCGGCTGCCAATGGGCCGACGTACCTAATTCCCTTACCTAGAATCGTATGTGGTACGCCTGACCAGTTTTTCTAAATAATAGGCCTTGAATAAAATTGGGTTAAATGAAGTCACTTTTATAAAATAAAAATTGAAAACGGTCCCATTGCCGAAATAATGGGTGGCGACTAAAATGATTTATAAGACCGATCTATCGGCATCGCGTATTCAAAAAGGTTTTATCACCTCTTTTTCCAAAATAAAACAATAAACAATGTAACAAAATGAAAAAAAGACGTTTTTTCGAGATCCTTCCGGGGTTCGGGATTTCGACGAAAACACTCCCAAGGAATGATACCATGGGCGCCTTAACAGTAGGGCAAATGTTGGGGGATGTCAATTGTAAAAAATCGATCTCCTTTTTTATTGGCCCCACCTTGACTACAGTCTTGAAAATACCCTCAACCTCTCTTTTTGAGTCATCATAGGCTCTAATCACAACATTAGAAGGCTCCAAATCAGATAGTTCCATCTTGAACTTAGAAAGCAGCTTCAAAGGACATTCATTTAGTGTTGACTCGTCATCTATCATTACATTCCCAGTTACTCTCCCTTTGACCTCAGCCTTTATAAACAGTGCTTTGGTTTGATTCCTTCCTTTGGGAGGAAGCTCATCATCTGAAAAGGTGATAGTGAGGGGATTATATTGCACCATCCTCACAAAATCAGCTGGAGAAATGGATGATGAAACAGGAATCTCTACTATGGCTTTTAGCAAAGCTTCTCGGTATTGTTTTGACGGTACCAGCCTACATGCTTACTTTTGCATGGGTTCTTTTCATTTGTTTGATCAGGGCATTATGAACCCCTCCCCCGAAAACAGGCATATAAATGCATATGACTAAGGGCAGAAATGCACGTGAATGTATAAGTCGCCACCTTGTTTAATTATTTTAGGGTAAACCAAGAAAAAACCCTAAGTTGACTCCAATTTTAATTAACCTAATTACTAGATTAATTATCCCAATGTTTAAGGCATAATCTGCGAACCCGAGGTGGATCCCGAGACCATGTCATGCTGATGAACTAACCAATGAATGAATGCTTTGCAAGGTAAAGGACGCAATTGGACCAATAAAAATGTTTAAGTGATTTTGACTTGCCGCTCGGGGTTAAATCCCGAACGTGCCTACGTACTTCCGTTTGAATGGAAGATCAAAGTCAACGTAGTTCGATAGGCCTTTTTAAAAGGGCTTTGAATGGGTATGCTTTATGCATGAGTGTGTGTATGCTTTGTGCATTTTGTTTAGGCATTTTGCCAAAGAATTGATTGATTTGATTTAGGCATTTGTTGCCAAAATTGTTGATTTAAGGCTCTTAGCCAAAAGATTGATTTAGGCAATTTTATTGCCAAAAATTGATGTGTTTTAGGCGATTGTCGCCAAAATTGATTATTTGAAGGCTTTTAGCCAAAATGAATTGATTTTGATTTAAGCGATTTGTCGCTAAAAAATGGTTAATCTTACTTATAGGCAATTTGTTTGCCAAAAGCAATCAATTGAATTGCAATATAGGCAATTTATTGCCAAAAATGTGTTTAATTAAGGCTACTTAGTCACAATTATTGATTAACTGGACTTAAGTCGGACTGTACGAAAATAAAGGCACTTATGCCATAGTTATCAATTAACTAGGCTTTTTAGCCAATATTGTCGGATTTAGGCTTTAACACCACGATTATTAATTAACCGGGCATTTAAGCTTAATCGTATTTAATTAAGGCAGTCTTATTTGCCAAATTGATGATATGAATGCAGTTGTAGAATTAGGAGTAGAAGAGAAATATGCATGAAATGTCGAAATTAAATAGACAGGGTTTAGTTATGTACCTGATTTATTCGACGGCCGCTTCTTAGCTTCAGCTTGAAAACTCCAAGTTAAGCTCCTCGTTTGGGGAATATTGATTAATTAAATTCAATTTAAGTGACCAAGTATCACAACAATAAAATAATAAAAGCCTATGCTAAATGCAGAAAAGCAGTAAAGAATCGCAAGGAGCGTAGGGGAGAAGGAGCGTCCGTCAACACAGACTAAGTGAATCAAAACGGAGTGCCGGGGCCGATATTTATAGGCAAAAAACGACCTGGAGGGCGGCCGTTGCCGCCGTGCATGTCATGCTGATGAACTAACCAATGAATGAATGCTTTGCAAGGTAAAGGACGCAATTGGACCAATAAAAATGTTTAAGTGATTTTGACTTGCCGCTCGGGGTTAAATCCCGAACGTGCCTACGTACTTCCGTTTGAATGGAAGATCAAAGTCAACGTAGTTCGATAGGCCTTTTTAAAAGGGCTTTGAATGGGTATGCTTTATGCATGAGTGTGTGTATGCTTTGTGCATTTTATTTAGGCATTTTTCCAAAGAATTGATTGATTTGATTTAGGCATTTGTTGCCAAAATTGTTGATTTAAGGCTCTTAGCCAAAAGATTGATTTAGGCAATTTTATTGCCAAAAATTGATGTGTTTTAGGCGATTGTCGCCAAAATTGATTATTTGAAGGCTTTTAGCCAAAATGAATTGATTTAGGCAATTTTATTGCCAAAAATTGAATGGGCGATTGTCGCCAAAATTGATTGATTTAAGGCAATTTATTTGCCAAAAGTGATTATATGAAGGCTTTTAGCCAAAATTTTGATTTAAGCGATTTGTCGCTAAAAAATGGTTAATCTTACTTATAGGCAATTTGTTTGCCAAAAGCAATCAATTGAATTGCAATATAGGCAATTTATTGCCAAAAATGTGTTTAATTAAGGCTACTTAGTCACAATTATTGATTAACTGGACTTAAGTCGGACTGTACTAAAATAAAGGCACTTATGCCATAGTTATCAATTAACTAGGCTTTTTAGCCAATATTGTCGGATTTAGGCTTTAACACCACGATTATTAATTAACCGGGCATTTAAGCTTAATCGTATTTAATTAAGGCAGTCTTATTTGCCAAATTGATGATGTGAATGCAGTTGTAGAATTAGGAGTAGAAGAGAAATATGCATGAAATGTCGAAATTAAATAGACAGGGTTTAGTTATGTACCTGATTTATTCGACGGCCGCTTCTTAGCTTCAGCTTGAAAACTCCAAGTTAAGCTCCTCGTTTGGAGAATATTGATTAATTAAATTCAATTTAAGTGACCAAGTATCACAACAATAAAATAATAAAAGCCTATGCTAAATGCAGAAAAGCAGTAAAGAATTGCAAGGAGCGTAGGGGAGAAGGAGCGTCCGTCAACACAGACTAAGTGAATCAAAATGGAGTGCCGGGGCCGATATTTATAGGCAAAAATCGACCTGGAGGGCGGCCGTTGCCGCCGTGCCCAGCGGCTGCCGCCGCCTTGACCAGCGGCCGGAGCCGCCGTGTTCGGCGGACGCCGCCGCCGTGGCTATCGAGTTTGCTAATTTTTCACTCCAGAGGCTTTTTCGGGAGTTTCAGACCTCCAAAAAATATTCTGGGACCAGTACTGCGATCCTCGCGACGTCCCGGACGTTTTAAGTACCATATTGGCATACTTCCGATAAATTTCCAAAATGACCTCCGGTCCGGCCGGACTGTTTGCAGTCCTGGAAAATTGGCTTTTTGAGCCTCAAAATTTGAGTATTCACAGTTGCCCCCCACTGGCTATCATAAAAATGATTTATGAGAGCCAGTGGCTGTCTGAAGGAGCAAATTTTGAGGATGGTCAGAGGAGGAAACCCCGCCGTTGATTTTTTTTTTTTCTTTGAAATGAAATGATCAAATGCATGGATTTATGTTTGCAACTTAAAGATGTTTTTTCCTCTTTGAGGACTCAGAAAGAAATTTTGCCTCTTAGAGGACTTGAAAAAGATGTTTTCCCTCTTAATGAGGGTTTGAAAAGAGATTTTGCCTCTTAGAGGATTTGAAAAGATGTTTTGCCTCTTAATGAGGGCTTGAAAAGAGATTTTGCCTCTTAGAGGACTTGGAAAGATGTTTTGCCTCTTAATGAGGGCTTGAAAAGAGATTTTGCCTCTTAGAGGACTTGAAAAGATGTTTTGCCTCTTAATGAGAGCTTGAAAAGAGATTTGTTTTATTGTTGTTTTTTTTCTTTGAGAACCAAGGGTCCACCTAAAGTTGAAATGATCAAATGGCTTGGCTTTGGATGAAAAATAGTTGGTTATTGGTTAGGGTTTCACCCTAGGTTTTATGTAAAAAAAAGGTTAACCATTAACCGGGTTCTACCCTGGGTTTGTGTAAAAGAGATTGACGATGGTTGGGTTTCACCCTGGGTTGTGTATGTTTTTTTTTTTTATAACACTTGCCCCTGAATCCGACTTGGAGGATTTTGCCCCCCTGCTTGAGAGAATTGATGCCCTTCTTAGCTGAAATAGAATTTCTTCTTAATAAAAGACTAAAAATTCCGTGATTACTTCTGTGATGGGAGAATGGTGAAGGTTCTTAACACTTCTTGCCCCTAGAATGGTGCTAACCATGGAATACTTCAAAACATTGGTGTTGCACTTGTCCAATCGATTGAGGAATCAAAGAGAACAAAGCCACTTATATGACTCGAGGAAACGGACAATGTGGATGACATCGCTCGTCTGAAATGATCGAAGAAACGATGGTCCGAGTGGAGACGAGGTATTAAAGAATTACCTCTCAACGATTGTGTTTGACATTTTTTAGGGTTGTTTTGGAAACCCCAGGGATTGAATTGACATTTTCCTCTCTCTCTTTTTTTTTTTTGAGGAATGACTCAAAGAGTAACGCTTTCAAAACGAACTTTTAAGGATGACTCGATTTTTGTGACTCGTTGTGGAATGACCACTGGTGATGGAGACTTGATTTTAGAGACTCATTGGAGACTCGATTTAGAGACTCAAATTTTTCTTGTGGTGAATTTTGACTCGAAGGAACTTAGTGATTCCTGGAAAAAATGATTTATATACTCCCAAGGAGACCTTTGAAAGGGATTTTTTTTTTTTTTTAATGACATACTTTGTTGTCTATCCTACAAAAATGGACTCTCTAAAAGAATTCATGAAAGCACTTTTTGTTTTTTTTTTTTTTTTTTTTTGCCCAGTAGCCGCCCTTTCGGGTTTTCGACTCTAGCAGGCTCTTTGCCCTAACTTTTGCCTAGACCGCCCTTTCGGGTTTTCAGCCTAGCGGGCTCAATTCTTGCCTGAAGCCGTCCTTTCGGGTTTTCAACTCCAGCTTTTATTTTTCTTTTCTTCTCGTTTTTTTTTTTTATTTATTTTTTATATTGGCAAAGAGAAAATGTTATTTATGATGCAAACTTATGTTTGTGACCGCGCCTTTGCGGCTGCCTACGTATCTCCAAGAACTCTTCGGGGGATGGGGAGAATCAGGTCTTTCGTAGTTCCTTCCAGGATGTGAACTTCGTGCTCGGCTCGTGCGGAATTCATCTCCGACTTGATGTTAGTGCGGAATTCCTTTCCGTCTTGGTGCGGAATTTATTTCCGACTTGCTGTTGGGGCAAAATTCAATTCCGACTTAATGCTGATTGTGGAATTCATTTCCGATTTGATTTCTTCGGGATTCCTTCCTAACTTGATATTAATACAGAATTCATTTCTGACTTGATTTCTTCGCGGGATTTCTTCCCGGCTTGATGTCTTTGCGGGATTCCTTCCCGACTGGATGTCTTTGCGGGATTCCTTCCCGACTTGATGTTGATGTAGAATTCATTTCTGACTTGATTTCTTCGCGGGATTCCTTCCCGGCTTGATGTCTTTGCGGGATTCCTTCCCAACTTGATGCCTTTACGGGATTCATTCCCGACTTTGATGATGTTGAATCAACTTATTGACTCGAGCTCGTATGATAGTGATAACCCTAGGCGAATCTGACTTTGTTGTTGTAGTGGTTTTACCACTAGTTGACTGAAATATGACTTGTATACATCACAAAGAGTTTTGAATACCCACATTGTGGTGGTAACTTGAGTGGCTTGAGTGTTGAAGAAGCTTTTATGCTTTGATTTTGTGGCTTCGCCATGTTTGAATTCTTAAGGTTAATTTGATCCCTTTTCTTGAACTTTATCTTCCTCTGAATTTGAAACTTATTTCCTCAATGGTTCTCCTCTCCATAACGAATTTTGAAGAGACTCTTCCTTTTCCTTGTTTTGAGAAATGATCCTTGTTTATAAGGACACTTGTACTTGTGCCATGCCTGGCGCTTGATTTTTAAGGTGTTTGATGTCATCCAATTTGTGGAAATGACTGCTTCTTTTAACTTGCTTTTTCAAAATGTGAGCAGCCGCTTGGTCTTTGTTCTTATGGCTGAAATGATTTGTCATCTACCCTTGATGGGCTTGAATTTAACGGAGAGCTTGCAGTTGACCCGTTTTTGACAACTTGATTTCCTGTAGCTTTGTCCTTGATTTCTTTCTTTTATGCAGAAGTTCCTTTTGACCCATTTTTTTCTTTTGCTTTGTTTGCTTCCTTTTGACCAGGGGTTCCTTTTATCCCGTTTTTCCTTTTGCTTGCTTAGAAGCAGCCTCTCCATAAAGAATTTCGAGGCAACTTGATTCTGAGATGACTTGAGTAGTGTATGGATAGCATTGCGACTTCGTGCAGACCCAACCCAATAACTTCTTTATTTTGTCGCTTTTAAGCTCAAAATTCAGACACCTCTCTGTCGGAGCATCTTCCATTCCTGGGTTTTCAGAGAAACCATTCTGGTCCTAACCCCTTCAATCGGCTTTACCTCGGTACTATTTGAAGTCTTGCGTACCCTTTGCTGGATTCTTTCCATGATTACCCTTCAAAACTTCCCCTTTGATGGTGCTTCTTAGGATGCCCCCAACTTTGATTGATGCAGAGCAAATGAATGCATTTTTCTTTGCCAATTATCTTTTTTTATCATCATTTTTTTTAAAATTTTTATTATTTTTTTTTCGATTTTTTTTTTTTTTTTGCTTTCACAGGAAAGGATAGGGAAAGAGTATAAACATGATTGGAACGTAAACTGATCCCTTTTTATTGATAAGACAAAATTTGTGTACAAAAGACACTTAGATTTATAAATTTGAATTGAATGAAAACTTGAATGGAAATGAAAATGAAAAGAAAAAACTAGACCCTAAAAGATAGACTCTAGGTGGACTGTGATGGACTAGGATTGGATTGACTGTAGTGACTTTGTTCTTCTCGATGCTAAAATCGATCAGACAGATTATTGTTGGTCTTGAACAATTTCTTTGTTCTTTTGGAGGTTTGATCTCAACCTTCTCAAACACAAACTTCATTCATTTCTAAGAAAAGTTCGAAAGGATCGGACGATTCTTGTTCAGCAATTTTTTTTTTTGCATTAATCCCATGGTTAGGCAAGGGATTGGTTGATGTTCAGCTTGCTCTTGGGGATGATGGACCCATTGTCAACCAGGTCTTGTAGACGGTTTTTCAAAGTCCAGCATGATTCGGTCTTATGCCCATGTCCTTGATGGTACTCACAGTATTCATTGGCTTTGAAATTCCAGGGCAGGGGGTTTGGTAATGGCCTTGCTTCTAAGGGCTTCAGTAAATTTGCTTTCACTGCTTCTCGGAACACCAAAAGGATTGGCATGCCGAGATCAGTATATTGCCTCCTTGGCTGATTGTTTCCCAAATTCCCAACACGTAAAGGATTCGTGGGGATTATACTGGCTATTTCATTTGTCTCACTGGGCCCAGCATGATTCTGCTTCTTGTATGAGTCTTCTTTGAGTTGACCCAACTGGATTAAGTCTTCCACCTTAGTTGCAGTTGCAATGAGCGATTGGAACGTAGGCAAGTACTGTGTTTGAAGCTGTGACTGGTAGACAGGCAATAAATTCTTGATTATTATGTCAACTTGTTCCTGTTCAGAGGGTCGGTTGATCATTTGACCAGCTTTGGCTCTCCACCTCGAAAGGAACGAGGAGAAGGGCTCATTGTTCTTTTGTTTAGTGGTTTCCAGCTACCTCCGGGTAACATCCACTTCGATATTATAATGGTACTGCGTGTTGAAAGCATTGCATATGTCCTCCCAATTCTTCATTTTGGAACGATCCAAGCTTACAAACCATCTTAATGCAGCACCAGTCAAAGATTGCTGAAACAACTGAGCAAGGAGCTCGCTGTTCAGGCCAAACGGGTTGAGGGCACCCACATACATTTTCAGGTGCGTTTTGGGACAAGTGGTTCCGTCAAACTTGTCCATGTTAGGCATCTTGAATTTTGTAGGTAATCTTGCTTCGGGGAACAAGGACAAGGAGTCCATGTCCACCACTTCCTTGTGGTCTTGAGGGCAGTAACAGACCTTTCCAACAATTCCAGCTTCTCTCTCATTTTCTAAGCTTCCAGCTCAGAAGCAGTTCCAGAGGGCATGTCATCCAAGGCAGGGTTTGAGGACGTCAGTGCAGCACCGGGTCCCTGATTGGAGGCAGCAGGATCATTTCCCCCAACTGAAGCCCCATTTCCATTACCACTACCTAGTTCAGCTATTAGGGCAGTTCTCTGGGCAGCTAATGCCTCATTCATTCTAGTCTCTATTCTGGCTTCGAGTTGTTCCATGAGATTTTGGATGTCAGACAGTGATGCCATTGGTGCAGTCGGGGTTGTTGGACTTGTGGGTGAGAGCTCAGTTGGTGTTTCGGGTACAGGTGGTCTTTGGAGGGGTACCTGTGAAAGGACATAGTCAAAACGATTAGACTATCCTATATAAGGTGTTTTCATAGGGTATGTGAGATAGTGTGAGGTAGGGTAGTGTATGGGTAAGGTATCTGGACTTGACCCTTGTGATGTGGGGTGGTATGACCAAACAATGTAGGGTAATGTTTGTATGCTAGGACACCTAGGATAGGACCCAATGGGATGTGATATGTAAGGTAGAGTGCTTAGGGCTGGACACCTCGACTTTTCGAAAGGCCCTAAGTTCTCAAAAAAAAAATTTTTTTTTTTTTTTTTGGGCCTTAGGGGCCAAAATGTGAATTTTTGGGTCTAAGGACCAAAATGTAATTTTTCAGGTCACAGGGACCAAAATGTGATTTTCCAGCTTTGAAATGGAATGTTTTTTTTTTGTGAAGTATGGGATGAATGCGTGAATGCGCACAACATCACAACATAATTCATTTTAATGGAATGATTCAGCATCATTGGGTGCATACAGCCCTAAAGGATAGGTTCTATAGGCTATGACACAAATAGAGGATTGGCTTATTAAGGGACCCTTGAACCTTGAGCATGGATATACCTAACCACGTGTGAAACAAGGAGTTTCGTATGGGTCCAACAGTACGCATACTCATGGGCCATCCCCAAAAGGATTAGGGACGGTTTGCGGTAATAGGGAGGACGCTTTGGCTGTCCGTCGACATAATCAAAGAACCTGCCGATCAGCGCTACTTGCTATCCAGACTCAGAAGTTTGAACAGAGAGAGAAGAAATTCATTTTTTATGCAATGGAGAAAAAGATTCTCAATTCGTGCAAATAAATAAACAAATTTAAATGATTTAAAGTAAAGTTCGATTAGGTCCGAATTCTCCTTGTTAAGCATTCTTAAAGAAAGAATACTTAAATTTTTTTTAGTTGGGGTACCCTGCAAAACAAAGCATAGTAAAATAATACCCTAAAGAAGGGTAGGTTAGTTTACACAACGATCGTAGTCCGCTTTATGCAAAAAGATTGCATAACCTCCCCAGCGGAGTCGCCAAACTGTGAACCCCTCCCCTGAAAACATAGGCATGTAATGCATATGACTAAGGGCAGAAATGCACGTAAATATATGAGTCGCCACCTTGTTTAATTATTTTAGGGTAAACCAGGAAAAAACCCTAAGTTGACTCCAATTTTAATTAACCTAATTACTAGATTAATTATCCCAATGTTTAAGGCATAATCTGCGAACCCGAGGTGGATCCCGAGACCATGTCATGCTGATGAACTAACCAATGAATGAATGCTTTGCAAGGTAAAGGACGCAATTGGACCAATAAAAATGTTTAAGAAATTTCGACTTGCCGCTCGGGGTTAAATCCCGAACGTGCCTATGTACTTCCGTTTGAATGGAAGATCAAAGTCAACGTAGTTCGATAGGCCTTTTTAAAAGGGCTTTGAATGGGTATGCTTTATGCATGAGTGTGTGTATGCTTTATGCATTTTGTTTAGGCATTTTGCCAAAGAATTGATTGATTTGATTTAGGCATTTGTTGCCAAAATTGTTGATTTAAGGCTTTTAGCCAAAAGATTGATTTAGGCAATTTTATTGCCAAAAATTGATGTGTTTTAGCCGATTGTCGCCAAAATTGATTATTTGAAGGCTTTTAGCCAAAATGAATTGATTTAGGCAATTTTATTGCCAAAAATTGAATGGGCGATTGTCGCCAAAATTGATTGATTTAAGGCAATTTATTTGCCAAAAGTGATTATATGAAGGCTTTTAGCCAAAATTTTGATTTAAGCAATTTGTCGCTAAAAAATGGTTAATCTTACTTATAGGCAATTTGTTTGCCAAAAGTAATCAATTGAATTGCAATATAGGCAATTTATTGCCAAAAATGTGTTTAATTAAGGCTACTTAGTCACAATTATTGATTAATTGGACTTAAGCCGGACTGTACGAAAATAAAGGCACTTATGCTATAGTTATCAATTAACTAGGCTTTTTAGCCAATATTGTCAGATTTAGGCTTTAACACCACGATTATTAATTAACCGGGCGTTTAAGCTTAATCGTATTTAATTAAGGCAGTCTTATTTGCCAAATTGATGATGTGAATGCAGTTGTAGAATGAGGAGTAGAAGAGAAATATGCATGAAATGTCGAAATTAAATAGACAGGGTTTAGTTATGTACCTGATTTATTCGACGGCCGCTTCTTAGCTTCAGCTTGAAAACTCCAAGTTAAGCTCTTCGTTTGGGGAATATTGATTAATTAAATTCAATTCAAGTGATCAAGTATCACAACAATAAAATAATAAAAGCCTATGCTAAATGCAGAAAAGCAGTAAAGAATCGCAAGGAGCGTAGGGGAGAAGGAGCGTCCGTCAACACAGACTGAGTGAGTCAAAACGGAGTGCCGGGGCCGATATTTATAGGAAAAAATCGACCTGGAGGGCGGCCGTTGCCGCCGTGGCAGCGGCTTCCGCCGTCGGGTCCGGCGGCCTCTGCCGCCGTGTCCGGCGGACGCCGCCACCGTGGCTGTCGAGTTTGCTAATTTTTCACTCCGGAGGCTTTTCCGGGAGTTCCGGACCTCCAAAAAATATTCCGGGACCAGTTCTGCGATCCTCGCGACGTCCCGGACGTTTTAAGTACCATATTGGCATACTTTCGGTAAATTTTCAAAATGACCTCCGGTCCGGCCGGACTATTTGCAGTCCGAAAAAACTGGCTTTTTGAGCCTCAAAATTTGAGTATTCACAGGCATCCTCTTCAATTTTAGTTTTCGGCACACCTGATGAGCTTGCTTTTTCTTTCTCTTCTCGAGGCTTGATCATATCTGGCTGATAATTCCGACCACTTCAAGTCATATGGCTTACAGTTCTCGCTTCTCATTCATCCTCGCTAATCCATACATCCAGAATAATGAGATTTACCACTTCCTCATCATCACTTCCAACCTAGACTTGCTCATTTTGCTCCAACTATTCCTTATCACTATCCTAAACATTAAGCACCATAATGTGAATTTGCTCCAATAGCATCTCTCTCTCTCTTTCCTCCTCTTCTTCTTTAAATTTGGCCAACACCTCCTTGGGAGTCTTTCTAGACTCAATAATGTACAAGTTCTTAGGAGGCCGCACGTTTCTAAAATTAAGGAGTGGATTAGTCCCCGTGCTAGGCCTTGACTTCTCGGGATCAGTAACTTTTCCATTGTTAATTAAATCTTGAATTTCATATCTCAACCATAAGCAATTTTTGGTGGTGTGACCCTTGCGTTGGTGGAAATGACAATATGCATTCTGATCGAAGTTCCTTGGCAAAGGTGTTGGGGGAGGTCTTAGTGCGAGCGGTCTCAACAAAACCCGCTGCTTTTACTTTCTTGAATACTTTGGAAAGAGGAGTGCCGAATTTGGAGAATCTTCTTCATGGCACATTAGTAGCTCTCAAATCCAGAGCAGCAATTGTCGTGTTCTTATTAGTGCTTGGAGTCTTGGCTGACTTACTGGACCCTTGGAACCTGGACTTATTGAAATTTCCAGCACGATTCCCATACTTCTTGTCCTCCCTAATCTTATCTTCAATGGTGGTTCCCACCTCATAAACTTGAGAGAACTCAGTCAGTGGCATATAATACAACTTTTCACAAAAAACCAACAGAGTCCCCTTTATAAAAATCTTTATCTACTCCTTAGTATCCAGATGATTCCTCATTTGTGTGACCCTGGCTCCCTATCTAGCTATATAGTCTGTGAAGGCCTCGTCTTGTTTCTGCACAGTTGCTTCCAAATCTCTCAAATTAACACTCATTTGGAGGTTTTTAAGTATATTCCTTTATGAAAGCCATAGTAAGCTTATTCCAATCTCTTCTTACTCTTTTCTCGAGATTGGAATACCAAGTTTGGGCAGACCCAGTTAAGGACATTGGGAACATCTTTAAAATTTCTCTTAATGGCAGACCTACCAACTCCATGATAGACTTGTACTGCATGAGGTGCACCTTCGAATCACCGTTCCCATCGTACTTTGCCACTTTTGGCATTTTATAGGTCACTAAGGTAGCTTGCTTGAATCCTAACTCCTTATCGTCATTATTGTCGAGATTGACATTTTGGTCTATCCCCTTGGCTTCATAAACACATGTAGCTTCTCAAGCTTTCTATCAAGCTTGTCAAACTTTTCTGAGACGACCGGTCAGACTCAGCCTTTTTGGCAGACATTGTAAAAATTCATCTTGCGAAGTATAATCAACGCGTTCCTTCTTCTCAGACTCATTCTTAGCCTCTTCGTCATCTTCGATTACCACTTTCTTTTTTTCCCTATCGGATCTCATGAGCTTCTCAAGACTGGCTACCACTATTTTCTCAATCATCTTCTCAATTTCAGAAACAGGAATATTTGGCTCAACCATTCTATTTGTAGAAGTGGAAGCAAAAACTAGCGAATCTGTTCGAACGAGAGAATACTCAATCTCAAAGCGGGAGCCCGACGGACTAAAGGAAACTGAACTAGTTAAATCAAAAGGGGGGTGAAGTTTCTTCAACTCTAATCAACCGGCTATCTGTTCTTAACCAACTGACTGCTTTCGGTGCTTTTTCTTTATGCGATGCTATCTTGACTGCATAAAACAAATATTAACAAACATGACATGACGCATGTATGCATGGATGCATGAATATGAAATGGCATGCAACAATGCGATCACACAATCACAACATCATGAGATGCAACTAATGCTTTATTCCCTTGTGGCTTTATCACGACTGCACAAATCCAAAATCTAGGAAAGATTCTTGAGAACTGTTAGGAAAAAAATGTGCCCTATTTCATAGCCAAATACTCATAATGTCCTTATTGCTTATTTCTCTTTCTTATTTTTCGTGTCCTTATTGCTTGTTTCTCTATCTTATTTTTCATGTCCCGTTCTTTTTACCTCAAGCATATTATATGAGAAGGGTCTTTTATTTATATACAATTGAGAATCTTCTCTTTTTTTCTCCTTTTTGCATTAATAATTTTTGGCTCAAAAATAGACTCTTCCATTACTTTTCCAAAATTGAACTTTTTTATATTCATTGTTCTTTTTGAGGCCCTAACTAGATATTTACAATATTTAAACTTCAAAGCCTAAGAGATTTGATACGGCTTCGCATCCTCTAGTGTGAAGTGTCCAATTTCCATAAGGCGGTTGGCAATATTGTGCAAAAGGGTAAATCGCACCTCCATACCTTGAAAGAGAGTCATAGCTTAAAGTTGCGCTTGCTTTATTTCAAGCAAGAGTTGATAAGCCTCTTCTAATTGGTCTTCTTTTGTGGAGTTGAAATCGGAGGAGCTTCCCTTTTAGGCATTTGGGCCTCGACCTTATAGTTACTATTGGAAAGAGCTCTTTTAGCTAATTTTGCCTCCAACACTTCTCTTAAGTCTTTCGTCCTTTGGCACTTTGATCGTCTGGATCAAGCAATGATGGAATATACCTAAATGGCTATAAAAAAACAAGTTAAATTATGCATGAATAAGGCACAATACAATCATAGCAATTATATACAAACAAGGGGGGAAACATGAGTAAGGAAATGCATGACCTCCACCCTTATATCTCCCACACACGATTCAAGGTACGGTCTTTTCTAAACCCTAAGACATATAGGTTGGACCCATAAACCATCATGAGGTTTTGGGCCAACGCCTCTCGTATTTATTAGATGAATGCTATAAACTAATATTATTAAGGTAAACCTAAAGAAAGGAACTAGGGTCAATTATATGAGCTTAGGTTGGGTTTATTAAGTCTTGGGTTTCATAAGCGAGAATTGGTTGTTTCCTCCTATTTGCTTTGGGTCTAAGCGTAATGGTGATAACGGATTGTGTCAATTCTTTTCATATACCAAAAGGTACTTGACTTATGCGTGGTGTATATTAGTGGCAGATCCAAATAGTCGAGTAGAGTCTAAGGATCACAACCCCCAATATCACCTTTAGGGTTTAGAGTAGAAAGCAGATAGAGAAGAGATAAATGCATGAACGACATTTATAAATACAAAAAGTAAACTCAATTTTGAAGTTAATAGCACTATTAAAGATTGTGAATAAGTAGACAACTTTCGGAGTCAACTCACTTATTCGAACCCAAAATCGAAAACCAGAGATTCGGGGTTTGACAACGGAGTCGCCAAGCTGAGGACGTAGGATTTTGCCCAAAAGTGATTTGAAAAGAATCATGTTGAACGGGCTTGATTTATTTTATTTTAATAAAATGGTTTTCTTTTATTAAACCCGTTTAGTCCTTGAAAAGAGTTCTCTTACTTTGGTAAGAGTTTTCATTTGGAGTCGCCACCTTTGTTGGGGAAAATTCTCAGATTTAGTCGATTCTTTGGAATCAACTAATCTAATTTTAAACCAGAGACGGGTTCGGGAGTTAGGTATGAAATGGGAAGGTGTTAGACACCCATTTCGCCCGATTAAACTGGCCTCCATATTGTCCAAAGATTCACAATGATTAATAATAAGATTAACTCTTAATTAAGATGTCACAATGATTAATAATAAGATTAACTCTTAATTAAGATGTAAAACAGTTTTAATGCGATTTTTGGAAAACACATCATTCAAGTAAATTGTTACAAACATAATAAACATGAAACATAAAGCATCCATAAAGAAGGGAGGGAGGAGAAAAGAGTGAAAAACCACCCTAATTATTACAATCTACCCTCACCCCTCCAAATTTCCTAAACCCAATTAAGATTACATACAAGCAATAATAAAAATCCTTATGGACCCTTTACATTTTGCAATAATACAATACTAAAGCATAATTAGAATAAAGCATCCATAATTAACACAAACAAAAAATAAACATAACCAACAATGAAACGCTCATTCACATGATGGAAATATGATGCATGTTCATAATACAAGAATAACAAATAAAGGAGTTAGACAATAATGAACAATAAGCATTGAATTTAAAGGCATAATATTAAAAGGCAGAATAATAAAGTGTTTGCAAATTAAAGGACAGTAATTAAAGTACATGAATTTTAATGGTTATATGAGATTTAAACTCATGATCTTGATGTTCATCTTTGGAGGATGAGCAAATACATCAATCATCATTCTCAATCTTGTATTATTTGTTTGTTTGATCCATATATTACGTAATACACATCACGAACCATTTAAGGTCGAAGCATGGCCACTAGATCTCCAAATCGGGACATTTATTGGGTTTTTGTACATTTAAAACCTCTGAATTGAAAGGCCTTGCGCCACAGGAGACTATAGCGTGAGCCTCATGCTTATGGCGCACGCCACACGTAGTGGCGCAGGGCCTTTCCCAAATCAGGAAGGCTTCTAAAATTTTATAGGGTAAAATAAAGGATCTGGACACTAGTGGTGTAAGGCACTGGGAAGTGGCGCACGCCACTACTAATGGCCACACGCCATAGTAGTGCAGAGGCCTTTGTTTGGTCGATCCTCGATTTCCCTCGGAACCAAACTCAAAAGAGGTGTTTTAAACACCAAAAAAGAAAAGGCAAAGATGAGGAAAGAGATTAAAGGTTCTCATAAACTACCTTTAATGGTTTCACTTAAAGATTGGATAAAAAACGGATGAAGAAACCCAACTCCTTTGTTCTCAATCCAATAATTCGAGTTTCAAGATTAAAATATGTGTTTTTAGGATTTTAGATTGATCTCAAGGGTTTGTTGATTGATTAGACAACAAATCTCAACTTGGATCTAAGGTTAACGCTAATTGCATTTGGATTTTTAGGTTGAGCTTTAAAAATGCAAGAGTCTTCCCTTAGTTTCCAAAAAATCCTCCTTCCTATAACTCACCCCCCAATGCCTACTTATAAACATTTTAGGGTTGGGTGACCCCATTTAGGGCTAACGTGGCAGAAAAGCCACTGCCAGGCCCTGCAACGAGACTAGGCCCATTTTATAAAATCAGATCGGGTGGCACACGAAATGAGGCGGTGCATTGGCAAATATGTCGGGCATGCTCGATGCGCTTCCCAGGTCTGATTTCATTACGAAATGTCTGGTAACTCAAAAAAGTAAAAATGATTAAACACATAGATAATTTTAGTTGCGGACCATTGGCCTGAGAACCAGGGCGATCGGGAATCCCGATCCAATTTTATGCAAAAAACGGTGTATCATCATTGAACCTTTTAGGGGCAAAATTTAAGCGTTTATGTGTGGCTCTACGCCACTTCTTCCTAGATGCCCCCTTTTGCTTATTTTCTAAGTTTTCTGATCAGGGCAAGGTCCGCACGCCACTATGTGTGGCGCACGCTACTTCTAGTGGCACACAGATCTTTATTTCAGAATCTCAGCCACTTAAAATTAATAAATATGCTATGATTCCCGGATCCAATTGAGTTAAGCCTTAAGCATCCTTGCTTAAAGTGCATAGACAACTCATATTTGGTCTAGATGAGCAAATAAAGAATGGAAATGAGTAGTGATGGTCATAGTTGTTCATCATTCATGAACAACAAATTCTTGAACTCAAATCTTATTCTAAGTTAAATAATAATCCTTTATTATTCTGGATTTTACTTTTCAGTTCTTTACATTCCAATTATTTAAATTCCAAGTTCATTTACATTTGTGCATCTTTATCTTTGCTCTTTATTTATTCATGCTTTAACCTCTAACTTGTTAATGTTGTTAATATTGAACTTTCTTTCCTTATTGCTATCATTTCCTTGTGTGATTGTTTGTTCATGGTTATAATTAAATTTATGTTGAATGCATGGCTTTGGTTGTCTTGTGATAGATTCTTTGTGTTTATTGCTTTTATTCTTATTAAGCTCAATGTAAAGGGTCCATAACGGATTCTTAATAATTACTTGTTTATAATACTTATTGGGATTTAGGAAATTTGGAGGGTTAATGGATAGATTGTATATTAGGACATTGGTTTATACTCTTTTCTTCTCACCTCCCTTCTTTGGATGGTTTATTTTATGTTTTGTGGATGGGATTGTATGCATGATTGACTTGATTTTCAAAATTGCATTAAATTCGATTTTACATCTCAATTAGAATTAATCCTATTATTAATCATTGTGAATTAATGGACGATGAGAAAGCCGGTTTAACCTGGTGATTTGGGTGTCTAACACATTTTTAATATCGTACCTAACTTCCTTACCCAGTCTTTGATTTAAAATTGAGTTAGTCGATTTCCAAAGAATCAACTAATTCGAGAATTTTCCCTGAAGAGGGTGACGACTCCTAAAACTAAAACTCTTACAAATGTAAGAAATCTTTTTATAATCCCTTTTCAAAAAGGATCACCATATTTGAGGATTAATAAACGGGTTTAATAAAGAGAAAACCAATGTATTAAATAAAATTAACCAAGTCTGTTCCGTTCCTTTTATGGGAAAATATAGCATCCTCGGCACCCATTATCCTGGTACCTATAGATACTCATTTATCCACAGACTCATATTACATAAATTGGATTATATTGATCAAAAATAAAAATATGAAAATAAATTAATACATAAATAATATTCAAACCATGATTTATTAAAATTATAATTACAAAATTGTTCTTCGTATCATAATATTTCACTCAAGTGTAATAGTAATGCACTCTCTTTAAGTGTAATTATAACAAAAATCAATTAATATAATAACTAAAAAACTCATATAACAAAATCACTAAGTGTAAAAACACTCCAAATCATCATTATCAATTGGAACTTAAATCAAATATTAGTATTGATTTTAAATTTTAAAATCTAAAATTTTAAAAATTTGACCAATTCAAATTAATATATGAAAAACTAGAGTACAGTCATTTTGAACTGCATTATATTATAATAAAAATAAAGTTGTAAATTATATAGATAATTTACTATAAATATCTCAATTTATTAAAAATTTCATACTATAAGTTTAAAAAAATAATAAATTCTTAAATCTCTCAGGTTTTGATTTTAGGTACGAGTACGAGTACGAGTTCAGGTTCGGATTTATAATAGCAATATCTATTCCACACGCATACCCAAAAAAACTTCCGGATTGTACCCAAACCTCACCTATACTCAGTTAAAATCCTAAAATTCGAATTTAACTGTGTTCGAGTACCCATCAGATCAGGTTAATTTTGTCATCCTTACCTCAAATCTATAATTCGCACAAATTTACAAATTAATTTTTGAAATTAAACTTTAACACATACCAAAAAATTTTATCTTTTTTAAATAAATAGCCTAAACTATATTTATCACATAAGTTATAATTGAAATTTTTACAATTTTTATAAATTAAGGAGAAAATTTTAATAAATCCAAAGGAAAAAACTCAAGAACATAATTGGAACAACTCACATTTCGAAATTAATTATAAAAAGAAAATGCAAGTATTAATGAAACTAAAATTAACATGTCCTATAAATGAAACAAAAGCCATGCAGTAATCTAGCACTTCCATGCTGACAGGAGAGACGCAGCATCATCAGCCCCTCCATATGCCGAAATCACGAAATCAAACGTGTGACACTCCAGTACCTAACATGAGGACTCACTGATTATTACTCTAACCTCCAAATTCTCGCCACGTGTTGAAAGGTGCAACAGTTGTACGTAACTATTCCCTACTTTCCTTTCTAATCACTTTCCCAATCCCATCTCCCAATTATTCAATTCAAAGTGTAACCGCCAAATCGGAGCTTAATTTAGTTCAGTTTGATTGACTACCAAAAGACAAATTTTAATTTATAAATTAAAAAAAATAGTTTACATTTCATATTCAATTTTTTATTTAAATAATTCAAATCAAACCATAATTCGTGTAATAATATATAACTAGATAAAGACTTACGCTATGCGCGAATTGTTTTCATAGTTTATAATTTATAAATATAAATTAAAAATCAGTTTTTTTTCTTTAAGTTATTTTATTGTTATTGTGTTTTTTTTTTTTTTTTTGAAAACATATTGTTATTTTATTTTATAAATCGTGTTTAGTATATTATTAAAATATTGTTTTCTTTTATTAGATGATGGTATTATAGAAATTATAATGCAATTAACTTATTTTAAACAATTAAAAAATTCAATTAGTCATATTTATGTTTCAGTTAAAGTTTATAATTTAATCAATATAAACATTTTATCTTATCATAAATAATTCTATATAGATAAAATTTTACGATTCAAATAATTCAATATGTATAATATATAAAAAAATTAGTAAACTACAATTTAATTATCTAGGTTTCATATAAAATTTATAATTCCAACAATTTAAATATCGTATCTTATCATAAATAAATATTATTTTTAAGTTAATTAGTAATATAATTTAATTATCTAGGTTTAAAGTTTATAATAATTCAAACAATTTAAACATTATATCTCATCATAAATAAGTATATAGATAAAGTTTACAATTCAAATAATTCAATATGGATAATGTATAAATAAAATATTATTTTAATTTAATTACTTAATAATAAAATATAATATAATTATTATTAAATATTATTTCTATAAAATATAAAAAATAAAAAATTCTTCATATTTATATCTATTAATTCCAAATAAGAAATATTTTAGTTTAATTTTAACATATATAATTTAAATAGATTAAAAAATAGGAAGTTTTATACTAAAGAAAGTTATAATTATATATTATTTAAAAAAATTAAAAAAGAAATTTAAAAATTTTGAAGACATAATTTTAGACGTTAAATAAAATTAAAAAGAGGATTTCTAGAAACTCTTGTGTATATTATTTTTTAAAAAAAACAATTGGGTCTTATTCTTATTAATTTTTTTTAAACTATAATTTATGAATTTATAAATATAATATATAAAACTCAAATTGAAATTCAAAATATCTAAATAACAAATGTAATCAATTATTTTATAAATTCTAAATAATCAACAATTTAAATATATGAGTTTTTAGTAACAACAAAATTAATTTAAAAAATTGCTAATAATTACCTTTCATAAAATGCCCAACTAAGAGTTTTTAGATCAAATTATTTATTTGTCTTATAAGATGAAGCAATTTGTTATCTTAGACGTTATTAATTATGTCAAAACTATAATTAAGTGGTTTTAGGAATTATGTACGAGTAGATTTGATTGTCTTAAAAAAGTAAAAAAAAGCATGTGCAAAAGCGACTTTTGTTTATCCCCACCGTAAAAAAAAAAAAATGTATCGCAAAAGAACTATAGCAAAGAAGGTCTTAACAATAGTAATAATGTTGCTTTAGAGCTTAACAAATATGTCGGATATAAAAACAACATATAGAAATGAACATATACTCAAGAACCCAATAAATAGAAGAAATAGAAATAGATAATAAATATTAAATTTCAATAGATACAATAATTTATCCATAAGCTTTAAAGTTATAATTGAATTTAGCTTCAACTTTTTGCTTGTTTGGGTGGCACCAAATCATCATCTTTAGCATTTTTGTGAACCTGCAAGTGAAAAACGTAAAAGAAAGAACTTATGTATGCAACTAAGTACAGGAATATGGCAATAAATAACATAAATATGAAATGAAATTGTAAGTTAATGAGCAAAGAACATATGACAACAAATAACTTAAATATGGAATGGAATTGCAAATTAATAAGAAAATAACCTAAAGAGAAAATGTATGATTGGAATGAAAATGCAAATTAATAATTGGAGAGAGAGAGAGAGTGGAGATAAAAAAAGAGATTTTAATAGGAAAATGAGATTTTAATGGGATTATGGATGTATATGGTTTTTTTAATTAGATTATGGATACATATAATTAAAATTTAAAACTCTTAATTATTAGTTATTAAAATAATTTATAAAAAAAAGGAAAATTGAGGAGTGATTAAAAAGTGATCAATAAATAAGAAAATTTATAAAAAAAGATAAATAAAAATGCTAAGCTAAAAGAGTGCCAACTCAGCTTTTTTAAAATTTTTTTCTTCAGAATTTTATATATATATATATAATCACCAAATATTATACGAAATGTAACCTATAAAACTATAAAATAGTTCTCATCAGTGTCTAATTTAACTTACTTGAGAAATTTTCTATTTTCTAAATAATTATTTACCTAATTACTTATATTGAGTACCTAATTAGTTATATATGATTTTACAATTTCAATATAATTAATATGTTTTTTTAGTTTCTAAATTAATATATATTACTTTAGTGTTTGGATTATATTTTATTATTTAACTTGATATGTTATGTATAAACCGTTTTAAAATTCAAATCAAACCTATTATTTCAATTTGATTTGAAAATTCCTTTAAATCGCCCTAAATCAGATCGTATACACTTCTACTCCTAATATCAACTATTACTGTTATTTTGAAAATTGAATCGGACCAGCCGGTTCGCTCGGTTTAGTCAGAAACCAGACTATAATCCAGTCCAGGTTGGATGGTAAAATCGGCAACTTCACAATTGGTTAACCATTAAAAATCGGGTAAAAAATTGATGAACCGGACCAATAATCAAAACTATTGGATTCAAATTTTAGGTTTTCCTCAAACTATGGCCTATTTAAAATATGGGCTATTAAGAATTGGGACTTTAAGGCCAAAGTCTTAATTTATGGATCAAAGCAATTAAATCGCGGAACTTTAAAGTTAAAGGTGAAAAATATTAAATTTTATGGTAATTAATTATTATTTTATTAAATATTAAATTTAGTCATTTTTTATTCTTTTCATTTAAATTTATTTTCTAATCTTTTTTATTTTTATGTAAAAAATCAAATTTGAAACTGTTTTTTTATTTGATATTAAAGTTTTTTCTTATTTTTAATTATATTTAATAAATATATTTAAAAATACTATATTAAAAATTCGGTTGAACCTCATTAAACTTGATTAAACCCTCTGGTTTAATGAAGCCCTTATTTTTACTAGTTCATTTACCATCCGGTTCTCAGAAACTAGCCATTACATAATATTAATTATTTTAGTAGTTGTTAATTATTTAGGTTGGATCTCCAATACTTTAGATACTCCATCCGGACAAATATAAGTTGTATAAAGTTATTGCATGATGATTAAGAATGTAATTAATTTTTCTAAATTATAATATATAAAATGTTCATTAATTTGGCTAAATTACCTTTTAGAAAATTATGGAGATAATTATTGTTTTTAATATAAATAACAGTAAAATTGAAAAACATCATTAATTACTCTTTGATATTCTCAAAATGACTTATATCTGTTGGCAATATGTCTCTAACCCGACTTATATTTATGGATAGATAAAGTATTAATTATTAGTAGGTGGTAGTTTATATAATAATTTAATGTAAAAATAAATTAAAATTTAAAAATTTAATAAAATATGTCGTGCTCTAAAATATTAATTTTCATAAAATACTGATTAATCTTTAAATACTATTATAAATATTAGGAAAAGACTTAATTTTCCCCCTGAATTTGGGTATAACATATAATCTTTGCCTAAAAATTAACTTTTTGTACAATTTACTCATTAAACTTGCACAAAAAGTACAAAATATCCAATTTTTGTCCCAAAAAATAAATTATTTAATATACATCAAATATGATTAAAATTTTAATAAATTTCTTATGTAAATCAAATATAATTAAAAATAATAATTAAAAAAATAATAAATATTTTTCTAACGAAATATTTCAATATAATCAAATATTTTTTTAATTCTATAATTTTTTAAATCAAATATTCGTTAAATTATTTTAAATCAAATTCTGTAAATTTTTATAATCATTATTATATTTTTAATCCTTTTTTATGTAATTTTAAAATATATTTTTTTACTAATAGTTGATAGGGTATCTACAGGTACCCACTACCGAACCTATTTAATATAGCGATTAACGAGTAGCAAGTATCCAAATATCTATACAGGTGACCTTATATTCATCACGGGTAGTAATTTCACTATTCATATCCATTACGGGTAGTAATTTCACTATCCATATCTATTCCACACTTATAATTACTCATATCCTCTTTAAATGGATTGGAGCAGAGCGAATACCCTAAAATACTCGTACCTCCTCCATCCCTATCCCTTAAGGTATAAAACAATATATTAATTATTGGATTAGTTTCGAATTAATTCATGTGCTGAAAATTGGATACTTTGACAAAAATTAATATTAATGTTGCTCAAATTTTTAGAATTAATTTAATTATTTTTTAAAATTTTTATTGGTTGATTTCAATTAAATAATGATTTAATCAAATAAAAAAATTAAAAAAATATTGTAATAGTCGAAGAACTGAAAAATAATCTATCATCGTTGTGGGGACCGTCAAGCTTCATGAGTCACAAGCACCAGGCCGAGTATCGGGCCTGTCTTGATGTGCGCCGCCTTCTTGCACGAGCTTTGGCAGTTGGCCTGTCTCGATGTGCGCCGCTTCCTTGCACGAGCTTTGGCAGTTGGCCTGTCTCGATGTGCGCCGCTTCCTTGCATGAGCTTTGGCAGTTGGCGCATGTCTTGGTTAGCAATGGTTGCTGGATTTCAGTTATATATATATATATATATATATGTTTATTTATTTATTTAAATTTGTAATTTTCTGATGAGACGGTTGTCGTTCAGTCAAGGGACGAGAAATCTGTGATCTTTTGATTATATTGCGACTGTTCTAGAAGCACATGATGGCAATCGGAGATGCTGGCCATTGTAGACCTTTAACTACCAGCGGTGGTAAGGTTTTAACGAAGAAAAAAAAAAACCGATTTTGGAAAAACTGACGCATTTTACTTTTTGGTCTTTCATTAATTTTCAGTTTTTCAACTGAGCTCCCAAACCTTTTAATTGTTCAATTATGTCTGAAATTAATTTTGATTGGATATATAAAAATCATTATAATTCCATTAAAGTTAATCAAAATCAAGACAAAAAAGTCTCACATGTTCCATAAAATTATATGTAGAATTCCAGTAGAATCTGTGAAAATCTTAGAAAATCCTTCAATTCCATTAAACTCAATAGTTCTTTTAAAATCTTATACGATTTTAATTCAATATACCCTTAAGTCAAAGTGTCAAAGTGCTATTAAACAAGGCTTAATAGTTGTTGGTTATTTATATTATTTATGTTTTTTGAAATAGATTTATATTATTCATGTTAACGGCTTAAATATCTAATAGCTGTGTGCATTTTATTAGCCCTTCAGAGGAATGAATATTTTGTTAAAAGTCTTGTCGAATGTCGAACATGGCCTAAGATTTCTTTTTTTTGAAAGGAATACGGCCTAAGATTTAGCATTTGATTCAATTAATCTGAAATTAAATCAAATCAAATTTAAATCAGAAAATTTGATTTAATTTATTATTTTACATAATTAGTTTTATTTCAATTTTAAATGAGAAACATTGAAATCTTTTTTTCAGTTTAATTTTTGTTAATGCAGATAAAACTAGTTTTTTTTTTCTAATAAATATAATTATACCTTTTTTATGAGATTAATTTTATTTTCAAATTTAGTAACTATTCCTTTTATAAATATTTTTTAATATATCAAATTCATAATCTTGGTTTGCTGAATTTCAAAGAAAATTAAATTTCATCTGTCTAAAAGTAGCCAAAATCGACCAAACTAAGAATTTTATTTAGTCAATGGTTCGGTTCTAAAAATAATATGTTCAATTATGTTCACCATTCAACTGGTTTTCATCTGAAAAATTTCTATATATTCGGTCAGAGATCGAGCAATTCGATTTGAACCGAACCACCCAACCCTACCAACTTCACCCCAAAATACATCCATAATTACAAGCTACTGCCAATTCCGTATTTGAATACCCTTATCCGTATATTTCTACATGCCCTGAATACCCGTGGTTCTTATATATTGCTCTAGATTCACGCCACACGCCTCTCTCGTTCTTTCTTTCTCTCTCTTGTCGGTGTTGAGATCTTGCAGCTTCTGCACTCTAAGCCACACACTATAGCTTCCTTCAAAGATAAAATAAACGAAGGTATAACAACTCAGTTCTAGGGTTCCAACAATTAATGCTTAATCAAATTGGATCTGTACGCAAAGGGAAAGGCAATGCTATTGCTTGATCGTCGTACGGCCGTGGCTGCTTTATGCTAGTTTTTGCGGTTGGATTGTGGAAAGAGGCGTGTATGAGGGAATTGGTGAAGGATTCAAGGCGGAGAATAAGGTGGGATTTCGGTTTGTTCATAAGAAGCAGGGGTATGTGGGGCAAATGTGGCTGATGCTTTCTAATTATCATTGTTTTGTTGTCGTTTCTTGTTGAGGTTTTTCTGTAGTTAATTTGATCTCAACTGGAAAAAAAAAAAATCAGATTCTCGTCGTTGGAACGAACGATTTACAGTTTACCAGTTCTGGAGGAGAAAACGTAAACAAAATGCAGCAAGATCAGAGGAAGAAGGTGATGATTATTATTGATTATCACTATTTAAAATTGTGATATGATGATTATTAGCAATTGATTAATTAGATATGATCTAGAAAGTAGTCATCATCATTATTATTGAAAAAGTTGATTATGGGTCTTTTCAATATCTTTCCAAAATTAAAATTTGTTGTTACTTGAAACCTTATATGGAACAGTTTTTATTAGTCCTAATGCCATATAAAAAAAGAAAAAAGAAAAAATATATTTGGTGGGTAGGTAGAGATATATAATTTTGGTAGGTTTTGTTTTGGAAATTACATTAGAAAACATCTCTATTTTTTTGGTATTTTAATTATGAGAGACGTTGGGTATATTTTTCGCCTTTTAAGTTTTTGTTTTGACCGATATTGTGGTTATCGGATTTGAATTACTTCTGGAGAAATTAGTTTCATTTTGTTTCTGGTATATGATTCCTCGAATTAAATACCAAAAGTTTTCAATGATTTCATTAGATTTTATTTTTATTTATTTCCCCTTTGTTATCTATAGGCAGATCGGATTCTGTCTACATGAGTAGATTTGCTGATCAATGATTTGGGGTTCACGCATCAATTCATCATTATTCTAATTTTTGAACTTCATGTTTGTATTTTGCTTGTAAAATTTTGATTTTTTGCAACTAGGAGTAGATGCATTTATCTGTTTTCAGTTTAAATGTTGGTGTGTGCAGGTATTTCGAGGTTGCATGTATGATTGCATTTTGGTTTGAAGTTTAGCTACCGGTTCTTTTGTATTGTTATTTCCTTTCCAAACACCCTTCCTGATCAAGCAGGAGTTATGAACTTTATTATTCTTCATGACTGGTGTTTAAATGGAATTTATCCTTTTTCTAGTTAAATCCATTGCTTTTGTTTCATTTTCTCGGTAGATATGAAATATACATTTGTGTTTGTTTCAGTCTTCGCATATTTTAGTGGTATCATTTGCTTTTTGTGTTTTCTATGACTTCCTGTTAGTTCTTACTGATAATTTTCTACATTTAAAGTAAGTTGAGTTTGGACCTTGGGGAGTAAAGTGAAGATTAAAAACTTGAATTGAAATTCATAGCAGTACATAGGAATAGGATCTTATACTTTAGTTATCTTAAAGGATGTCATACTTTGATTGTTCTTATTAGAATTCCCTCTATTCTTTTCTTAAATCAAAGGTAAAGAGACTTCTTTGTTTTTAACATGGGCATTTGCTTGTATTCTGACCTGATTGTATCCTATGTTTCAGAATTCAACAGAGATGGACTTTTTCTCTGAATATGGTGATTCCAATAGATATAAAATTCAGGAAGTTATTGGCAAAGGCAGTTATGGCGTTGTTTGCTCAGCAATTGACACTCACACTGGTGAAAAAGTGGCAATAAAGAAGATACATGATATTTTTGAACACATTTCAGATGCTGCTCGTATTCTTCGTGAGATAAAGTTGTTGAGACTCCTAAGACACCCTGACATTGTTGAAATTAAACATATAATGCATCCACCTTCAAGGAGGGATTTTAAAGATATTTATGTTGTTTTTGAGCTAATGGAGTCAGATCTACATCAAGTCATAAAAGCCAATGATGATTTGACTCGGGAGCACTATCAGTTTTTTCTTTACCAGCTTCTTCGTGCATTAAAATATATCCACACAGGTATAGTTCTCTTATTCTTAACTGCTTTTTTGCAGTTAACCGTAACGGTTATGGTCATGTTTAGAACTGTTATGGTCATGTTTAGATTGGCAACAATTTTATTGCCTGCTGTTCTGTTATGTAAAGTGTAACTTCTGTCTTGATTGTCTAATTTTCCCTTGAATTCTGGATGCTATTTCTTAAAACCTTTCTGCCCTTGTCACTCCTATCCTTCTCTTTTACTTCCTTTTTTCTTCAACTATCTTAAGATTTCTTAGGAATGTGTCAATTGTCATATATCTGATCCTTATATTGTCACTGCAGCAAATGTCTATCATCGAGACTTAAAACCTAAGAATATATTGGCAAATGCAAACTGTAAGCTTAAAATTTGTGATTTTGGCTTGGCAAGAGTTTCTTTCAGTGATACTCCCACGACAATATTCTGGACGGTATGCCTTCTAACATTTTAGACGATGATTATGATGTTTGCTATACTGGTATTGTAGCTGGATTTTTTTGTATTTGTACTTTTTACATCTACTTGGAATATAAGAGCCTGATGTTTTTAGTTTTTTTATTTTTTTATTTATAGGACTATGTTGCTACACGATGGTATAGAGCTCCTGAACTCTGTGGATCATTCTTCTCCAAGGTCAGTCTTTGAACAAATGACTAAATCGATATAAAATTTTCATTCCGTATGATTTCATTGATCTGATAGCTGTAAAAAGAAGTAAAAACAATTAAAAGAAGTAGCATGGGATGTTGCAACCAAATAGCAGAAAGTAAATTACTTTCTCAGAAAATGTCTTACTCTAGAAAATATTTTTAATGGTCAAATATTTTCATGGAAATATAAAAAGCCTTAGATTCCCATGGAGTATAAAAGTTTGAGGCATATAATAAAAACTAAAAGTTGGGTGGATGGCATTTTGCTTTGGTGGCATTGGTCCGTCAACAGCAGCCACCGATTATAATGGGCGGTTGTTGCTTCTTCTTCTGATTGATCCAGCCTCTAGTTGTTTTGATTTAATTATACGTTCTCTCAGAATTCTTTCTTTCTTGTTTTTATATTATATAGAGAAACTAAAATGGAAAATAAGTAGCCCTCCTAAAATAAAAGTCTTAAACAATCCCTCTATTACCTAATGAGCTTTCTACTACTGAGAGAAGAAGAATAATAATTATGAAGAGGGCCTTCTCTCCAATATGGGTTCAGTTTATGGGACTTTGTCTACAGCTTTGAGAAGGAGTATAAACATTAATTAGTCTTTGAAATCCCTTTTTCGCAGCTAGCTCATTTGTGTCTAGCAGTTTAAGCCATGGCCCAGTGACCTGTTTGTTTTCTTCTACACTATTTTAGTTTTTCCTGGTTTTCAAACCTGGACTGAACTGGCCAGCTCAACTGGTTTACCTGGAAACGGGTCAAACTTCTAGGTTGGGTTTAATATTAACCCATAAATTGTCAAACCGACAGTTGACCAAGTGGACTGAATGGTTTGGATTTCAACTGGGTGTACTCGAATGGGTTACTTAGGCAGGTTTGAAGAGTTTTGACTGGTTCTAATTGATAAATCTTAAATTAAAATAGGTTGACAAAAACATCTATGAGGCTCAAACGAGTATACTCGGAAACATGTTAACATGTTATCTATGCACCAACACCAAGGCCATATAGTCTAAATTGCTAAAAAAAAACTTATTTTATACTTTTCTCCAACTCCCTTGTCAATAATAAAAAAAACTCTCATCCTCATTTCATAAGGTTAAGAAAAAAATATACTTCCTCGGGCCTAAAATATTTGTCCTATTGACTTTCACACAAAGTTTAAGAAACAAATTAATTATAATGTCACTTCATAGAAATTGTCTCTACTTTTCCAAAATTGTTATCCTTTAAAACAAAATGATCATTCCTATAATTTAAAACTATTAATAGTGAGAGGCATAAAAAGAAAAGTAAATATCTTTTAAGTTAATTGGACAAACACTTTGGGACGGGGGAGTATTTAATAAATTTATCCTGCGTGGAATATTTTTTTTTTTTTTTGAGAAATAATTTATTAATAGTAATATCAAGTATTACAAATACTAAATTAGATTAGACATAGAATTCATTATCATAATTAATAGAGCTTTTAACAAATAAATAAATTATATATATATAATTTTTTAATAATAAAACTAAAATTAAAAGAGATAATATTAAATTTTTCTTTTTGAAGACGACCTTGATAACATATATAAATCTTTATAGTAGTAACTGCTCCTTTAATTGATTTGAACGACAAAATAACTTTTTCGAATCTTTTATACTTGGATTGTTTTTTGAAAAACCTGTTTTATATGACATTCACAAATGAGGTTTGCCACTATGCGTCAATATCATCAATGAAGGAACAAGCCGTACTACCAGGCTCTATTGATTGAAGATGCACATCTGCAAAACAAGATCTAAATCTCCAGCCAAATAAAACCAAGTACCTTACCTTAATTATTACCAAATCCTCACATAAAAGGGACCAAACCCTAATGGAAGAAGGGACAAAAAAACTCTAAATATAGAAATTAAGCAATAATACCAAAAAAAACAAAGAAAAAATAGTTATGAGTTTATTAAAAGCGAATAAAAATTAGAAGTGAAAAACAAAAGTGAAAAGTAACACCAAATCCTCACATTAAAGGGACCAAACCCTAATGGAAGAAGGGACAAAAAAACTCTGCATATGGAAATTAAGCAATAATAAAAAAAAAAAAACAAAGAAAAAATAGATATGAGTTTATTAAAAGGGAATCAAAATTAGAAGTGAAAAACAAAAGTGAAAAGTAGAATATATTTAAACAACTCTAACTTTATTGATTCGTGTATAAATACTCATTATCAATTATTTGTTAAAACAATCTATTACATTGAAATTTCTTTGTTGGAAAGTTTTAGTTTTAATAAATTTTACTAATTTTAGTTGATTTAAATTTTAGTATATGATTTTTAATAAATTTCACTAATTTTAAATCAATTTATATATATCTAATTTAATTATGGTTCAACCTCGGTTGAATAGTTGACCTTAAATAAAAATCCTTAATTTTTTTCTTCTATAATTTCATATTAATTCAATTGATTTTTTATTCATAAATTTTATAATTTTCTTCAGGATTTTACGGCGAATACCTAATAAAATTTCACAATTGGATTAGCTAATATACCTCTTTAAGACCCTTCTATCAAAAGTGTATTATTATTCTATTTTATAAATCAGCTACTTCATGAAATATTCACAACATTTTAAAACGTAAATTTCTAAAACTAAAAAATGCACTTCATTTTTTATTGTTTCGATCTTTATGTTGCTATTAGTGAATTTTAAACTATGAAGGATTAAAATGTTCTATTATAAATATGTACTAGTATTTAAGAATGTGGGTTGCACGTATTATTTTTTATTCTAGGTACTTGTTATTTAATTTATAATTTTTATTATTTACTAAAAATGATGCTCGTTGTTATTTTAATTCCCAATAAAAACAATTGAATACAATAATTAATAGAACTTAAACAAAATTATGGAAAACGATTTATAATTAGTAAAATATTTACTACAGATTTGAATATAAATGTTCATAAATCCAAAAATCGAAAAGATTCATAATAATTTACAAAATTTAATTTTATTATAGAATAAGAGAATATTCCCTCAGCAATAAAAATAATAATAATGAATTTTCTTATGGAAAATAATTTTTTCTATTAAAAATAAACAATAATAATTATAATAAAAATAAAGTTAAACCAAATTATACGAGTGGGTATAAGTTAAAAATTAAATCGAGAATTAGGCTTAAGGTTATGATATTTTATGCATAAATAGTAAAATTTCTGAAATTTGAAATTTGAATTACAATTGATAACGAATAACATTGATAGCACATAGAATAATATGGTATAAATTGAATTAAAATTTTAATTAAAATTAATATTAATATATAAACAATCGAAATAATAAGTCGAGCAAGGACTGTTCAACGTATGATTGGTAACAAAAGTAAAAAAACTCTTGATAGTGGAAGCAAATAAAACTTTCATATATATATATATATATATATATATATAGTAGTCCTATACAATATATAATTGCTAATGAAGATAGGACAAACTTTTACAATGGATTATAATTCCTAATTAAGATATGACATAACTTCTACAATAGGGCATAATTTAAAAATTTTAATTAGTATAAAATTTCTCTGTTAGGGATTGTATAAAAATTTTCACTTTATTAAACTTATAATTATTTTTTACACTATTAAAGATTTCTTATTTTCTTTTAATAATTATTTTATTTTTTAGCAAATAACATTTAGATTTAAATAAGGAACTAATATAACCAATCAAATTACATTATCTTTATCTTTTCAACCAATAAAATTAAAATCTTTAAAGATATTTTTGTCACTATATAAATTTAGTAGGATTTAGATAAGGTTTACGGAAGAGTGTTTTTTTTTTTTTATTTTTTTTTTATTTGTTGGTGAATTTTAAATTATCATGAATAAAATATAATAACAAATTCATTTCTTGCATAAGAAGTAATAAATTATAAAAATCCCATATTTTACGTACCTATAGCAGTAAAAATCTCAAATACATTTTAATATATTTTTATTTTTTAAACAAAATATTTTTATTTAAAAGGAACTTGTAACAATTCCATATGTCATCTTGGTAGTTCTCTCTCTCTCTCTCTTCCTCTCATATTCTAAAAGTGATAATGTGGCCCAATATTATCCCATGTGCTACTGAGGTGGGAATTTTTTATTCCCTTTTTCCTTTTACATTGTCCTCAGACTTTATATCCTGACTCTTGAAAATTTGTTGACTTTCATTTCTTTATATCATTAGGGTGTTATTAGTAAAATACCATCATCTGTGTTTTAGCATATTAATAGAATATCTTCTCAACATCTTGTATAGTCCAGTCTGAATAATCCTGAGATACCATGTATACCATAAAGCAGATAAAATATTGACATTGGAAGGTAGGAAAACAAGAGTACTGGTTTTTATGCAACTAACTGTGGAATTCTTTCCTGTTTATTACAATTGTTATGTATGATTTGTTTCTCTTGCAAGTTTTGCTTCCCATATTTGTACTCAATTTGTGTTTGTTGTTTTTCCTTATGGAATCTGGATACAGTATACACCAGCAATTGATATATGGAGTATAGGCTGCATATTCGCTGAAGTACTAACAGGGAAACCACTCTTTCCTGGCAAAAATGTTGTTCACCAGCTGGATTTGATGACGGATTTGCTTGGCACCCCATCATTAGATACAATATCACGGGTAAGCCAAATTCTATTCTTGTGCAAGTATTCTGTCCGATGCTTGATTTTGAATTTCACAGTTAATCTGTGCTTGCTCAACTCACAAGTCACATCCATATTTTTAGGCACATAAAACTGCCAATCCAAATAGTTATATTGCAGATATAGAAACACAAATAGTATGTGATTTTAACTTTTTTTTTTTCCAGGTTCGAAATGACAAGGCAAGGAGGTATTTAACTAGCATGAGGAAAAAGCAACCTGTGCCATTTGCTCAGAAATTTCCAAATGCTGATCCATTCGCATTGCACCTATTGGAAAGGCTACTTGCTTTTGATCCTAAGGACCGGCCAACTGCTGAGGAGGTTTGCTTCTTTTTTTTCACTAAACTGGAATCTCATGACTACATGTTGTCAGCTTAGGGTGTGACATCAAAGATATTTTTCTTTAAAATGGTTTAATAGGTTAAATTTTGGTCTGGTATGTTAGCAGGCATTAGCAGATCCTTACTTCAAGGGGCTGGCTAAAGTTGAGAGGGAACCATCTTGTCAACCAATAACAAAGATGGAGTTTGAGTTTGAGAGACGAAGGGTTACAAAGGAAGACATACGAGAGCTAATTTTTCGAGAGATACTGGAATACCATCCTCAATTGCTCAAGGACTATGTAAATGGGACAGAGAGGACTAACTTTCTTTATCCAAGGTTCTGTATCTCTCTCTTGTCTACCTCTTCTTATGATCAAACCTAGGTTCTAAATTTCTTTGTTTCTATGACATTTTCCATCTTACTGACTATAGTTAATGTTAATTCTCTCTTTGGTTTACTTTGCCCTGATTGTTTAAATGTTTTATATACAGTGCTGTTGATCAATTTAGAAGGCAGTTTGCACATCTTGAGGAAAATGGTGGTAAAAGTGGGCCAGTAATTCCACTTGAAAGAAAGCATGTTTCTCTGCCTAGGTGAATGAAAATAAATGGAATTTTCTTCTGCAGTTTGTCATTATTATTATTATAATTATTTTTTTTGAACTATCCCGGTTCGTACTAATTTGTTATTTTGCTCTTATTAGTTCAAATTATCTTGTATGAACAGATAGAGGCATATACTAAAAAATGGCCCATGATGTTAAGAAATAAATTTAACGCAATATGTATTATCCCTGGTCATATTTGGTTTCTTATAGAAGTGCCAATTTAGTCTGGTGGTAAAACTTAGGGCAGGTTTCTGTGTTTCTGGACCAAGGTCACCTTACCCTCCTCTCTGACTACTAACTATTGAGGATATTGTGGAAAAAGAAAAGAAGAGATAGAGAGAAAGAGGGAGAGAGGTCGATTGTATTTCATTTTCGTTTATTTCCTTATATCTCTTTCCCCTTTCTTCCAGTAGATACTAGTTGGTTCATTTCTCGTCTCATTGAGAGCTTTTAATATGTTGCTAGCTAGTTTCTCTATTTTGTGTTGGCTTATGTTTCTTTCGAATTGCCAAGTCAATTAATTTCCTTTGTGCTTTTGGCAGGTCTACAATTGTACATTCAAACTCAATTCCTCCAAGGGAACAGAACATTGCTTCCTTGACAGAGCGACAAACTGTGGAGGAATCATACAACAAAAATTACCGAGACTCTGACGGAACTTATGTAAATATATCAACCCTGCAGGCACAACAGAGAATTCCAATGGGTACTCTCGGTCTCTTTTTGCCAGTTAATTATCTATTGGGTTTAATATCGTTTCACTATTTATAAGACTTTATTGCATGTCCAACAGCTAAACCAGGAAAAGTTGTGGGGTCTGTTGCTCCATATGACAACGGAAGTATCATGAAAGATGCCTATGACCCAAGAACGCTTGTGAGAGGTTCAGTCCTTCCTACACAGGCTCTCCCTCCTGCGTATGGTTGCCGCAAATCTAGCACGAAGCAAGAGAAATCTATTCTGGAAACTCAAAGGGAATTGTCTTCGCAAAAGCAAGTCCAGCAATTTGGCACTGACACAGCTGCTAAATTTGCACCAGATATAGCTATCAACATCGACTCAAATCCCTTTTTTATGACCCGTGTGGGAATAAATAAGGTGGAACCTATTGATGATCGATTTACAATCAACACAAACTTGTTACAAGCCAAGGCTCAGTATGGTGGGATCAGTGCTGCTGCCTCTGCTACAACTGCAGCTTCTCACAGAAAAGTTGGGACTGTTCAATATGGTATGACAAAGATGTACTAAAGCACTAAAAGGGGAGTTGTAATCTTGTGCCAAATGGAGTGGTCCATGTAGAGACAATCGAAGAGGCTGAAAATCCAGGGAGTTTTCTATGGGTGGCCGGTGGCTTCATTACACAGCGATGGATGGGGGCATCTTGTAGGATCAGGCGTGTAGGGTTCTGTTAGGCAGTAGATTTGCTATGATAGCACATACTAGCGGTTGTAAAGGAAAAAATACATATAAATAGGAACGTTCTACATGGAGTGGTTAAAAAAATGCGGAAAAGCCTCATTTCTCTTCTTTCACAATTTGACTTCTCACAAATCTTTTCTTTTGGTTATTATTTGGGGCCTCCCATGAAATGAATAAACGCTTCTAAAGTTATCTTTCATATATATATATATATATATATAAATTCCGCTAAGTTGCCCTACATTGCAACAATTACAAAGGCTCAATACATAAATTGATAGAATTCTGACACCTCCGATTTAAATTGATTAGAATTCTGGCACCTCCGACTTTTAAATTGATTTATTAGATCATTCAATTTTATGAAATCATATTTATTAAACACTTTAATTTTTTAAGATTGTATTTGTAAAACACAAATTTTATAAGTTTTTCAATTATTGGATAGTTATATTCAACAACGAGCAGAATATATATGTTATAATATTTGTTGGCACAAATTATTAGCAATGATTTTCATAGTTTCAGCTATTTTATGGGTGTTAAATAAATAAAATTTTGCAAGTTGAAGGTTAAATAAGTGCAACTTTAAAAAGAAACTTTTTCATTAACTATAGTTTTACAGATTGAAGGATTAAGTGGATGAATATGAAAATTCATGGTGTATTAGCTTTTTCTGTAAAATTCAGATGTCACATTTGTTCCAATTACAAATTATTCTTTTATTATGAATTATTAACTTCTAAGTTGAAACTTTAAGGATAAAAGGTTTTACTTCATTTTCTGACATTGTTCCCTTTACTCCTTCAATTCTATGAACATGGTTTACATATCAAGTTCCATGCCTTCACCACTAAGAAATATCCCACCACTTCTAATCTATGCGGAACCTTGACTTCGGTCCTGCTAGTATTCAATTGTGCCCTCAAGACATTAATTACCTCAAGTCTAATCTTCTCATCAAAATATTTTTTTTCTTTCCATTACCAATATGCAAAATTATTGTAATTAGAGACGCACACTACTACCTTGAAGAATCTACATGAATATAGCCTCCTCCCTAGGTTACTGATACTCCATGACACCCATCAAGGAGCTTTCAAACGATAATAGCAGTATCTTGCCCTACCCTCGTACCATAATATGAAAGATGGGCTTTTTTACCATAAGTTTGTTACTTCATGTGCAATTTGCAACAAGAAGCTCATTGGAAACTAGACTTCTCAAGCTTTAACAATATATTGCATGCCAAAATTTAGCTTAAAACAAGTTCCAATAGGGCATTGAAAGTAAGATCGGAGGGCCGAAACAGGGCAAACTAAGTCAAGCTAGCCTCAGAAGCACGCCAGTTGCAGCAATCAAAGACGGAAGCCGCAGGAGGTTATGAGGCCGCCACACCATTAGACTCTCCTACCATGTGTAGCAATTTGATTTTTGATCCACAATTTTTACCCTTTTCACTATAAATAGGCCTCCTTGCCTCATATTTTCACACCCCGAAAATTCCTATTGTGTGGACACAGAAATTCTCTTTCCTCTCTTTTTGCATTCTTTTTCTAATTAATCAAGATGCTAGAGATAATACTCCTATTTTTATTCAATATATTTAATTGCTTTACTTTTATGGATGAAATATTACAGGTTCTATTCATAATATTTTTCTATGCTCATGCATTCTTTATATGTTCACGCATTATATAAATTGTTCATCAAAATTGTTTTCACACAAATATTGTTTTAATTTTAAGCCAAACAAATCATTGTTTTATATCAAAAATAGTCCTCAAATCCTTTTTGATTTCAAGTTCTAGTGCACTTTTCCACTGGACAAATTATTTTGGAGTCAAATTTAGATTTTTTTTCTTAACTTTTCCCTTAAAAATTAAACCTGAGATGATGACTCTTTTCTAAAAAAGCAAAAAAATTAAACAAACATTTATCCATATAATTGAAGCCCAAATAGTATTTTAATTTCTTTAGTTGGAATGGTGCTTGGGTGAGATCTCTCATGTGGGAATTTCAGTAGGGAATTAAAATTTCTTTCAAAAATTAAAAGGATTACTAATTGATAGAATTTTTTTTTTTTCAAAAATATATTGTTTGGTTTGTTATTAAAATTTGGTTTTTCATGCATCATTTTTTTGTAAGATTCTTTATCTAAACCCTAGATCTAATTAAGGAAATTCTCGCATTATATGTAGCATCTCTTCTGTAACTCTCTTTTAGTATATAGAGAGATTGTGATGGTGTCTGCCCTGTGCTGAATTCTCAACCTTTTTGAGGTGTAATGAGTAAAGTCGTACCGTTAAAACTATACAAAATTCCTTTTTTCACGTGTTGTTAAGTATATACCTTCTCTAGTGAGACAAAGCTCGTTTAAACCAAGACGCCCTTATCTTTCTGCATAAACCTTAGACCTTTGATCTTAGGTTTTAAGTACCATAATATATGTAAATCTTTGTCATGTTGCCAAGACACCCTCATCGTTCTGCATAAACCTTAGACCTTTGATCTTAGGTTTTATGTACCATAACATATGTAAATCTTTGTCATGTTCATGAAAATGCTATTTTCTAGCTCCATACGTGCATACATGCATAACCATTCCATACACCTTTTAGGTTTAGGATCTCGAGTAAAGTTAAAGAGTATTTAAACCTAAAATAATCTTTCTTTTCTCTTTTACCCTGAAACCTTACTTGCCTTTTTTCTTTCCTTCTTTTTTTAAAGGTACCTATGACCACCCAACAAGATCTCCAAGACATCCTTATGAAACAAGAATCTAACAAGAGGTGCAGAAATGCAAGGCAGCCTCACAATTTATAGGCAAGGCATTAGGGAGGTGCCAATTGGGCTGCCCAAAATGTGCCAAGGCTTGGGAAGTCTCTAGCCCAATGCTAGATTGTCCAAGCCCGTTTTCTAGAATTCTCTACACTACTCCACATCTCTCCACACAAGGAGATATTTTGTGTAGTGTCTACATTAGTCTAGAATTATCCATGTAATCTAGACCGTTGATATTTGTAGGCTAAATCCTAGCCGTCCATTAAGGAGGTGGAAGTGGCTATAAATACCACCCCTCACCTCATTTGTAAATCAACCAAGCTTAACCAAGCAATTCAAGTAATACAAAGCATTTGAGTGTTCTTACAAGCTCTCTTGTGTTCTCTTCTCTATTTAGCTCTCATTTTCGCTCCAATACAACTTAAAGGCTTACTTAGCTCGTCCTAGCAACCAAAGGCGACTAAGTGCCGCGCGGATAGGTGTAGCAAAAACCTATCTCCGTGACAGGTGGTATCAGAGCAGGTTCCGTCCTAGGTCCCAAGTCCCTTGCCTTGACTAATGGCTAATGATGAAGCTCAAGTGGTTGTTGCGGAGGAACAACAACCCGAGCAAGTAGAAGCCATTCGAGGCCGCGAGCAGGCGCGCACTCGGTCTAAGAGGGGGAAGTCTAAGGTACGAACCTCTCCTGTGGATCATGTGGAGCAAAGATTTGCAGCTCTTGAGCAAGCCGTGTCCAGTCAAGAAGCTGTTGTGGGAGAACTCTCCGAACAAATCGACAATGTTGTTCAGGAGAATGAAGAGATCATTCGAGCCGCCAAATGCATGATCACCGAGCTTGGTAGATCCCTACTAGAGGAGCTTCAAGCCCTTGCTGGTAGGATAACCGAGGTACGTACATTCACTGAGTTTGAACTTAGTGCCTTGCGTAGCGAAGTAGATGCTATCCGTTCCGAATGCCGGATGCACCAACGAATGAGTTGTCCCGCTTCAACCAGTGCTACCACAAGTCATGTAGCACATGGATTGAAAGTACCAAAGCCTGCGACGTATGATGGAACGCGCAGGGCCTCGATGGTGGAAAACTTTCTCTTTGGCCTTGACCAGTACTTTGAGGCCATGGGGGTAAATGATGATGCCGCTAAGATTGGCAATGCCCCCACATTCCTTCGGGACGCTGCTCAGTTATGGTGGCGAAGGAAGCATGCGGAGCATGAAAAAGGCACTTGCAATATCCATACATGGGAGCAATTCAAGTCAGAATTGCGAAAGCACTTCGTGCCTCATAATGCAGATACCGAAGCAAGGGGTAAATTGCGTCGTCTACAACAAAGAGGTAGCCTTTCTGATTACATTAAGGAGTTCACCACCCTCATGTTGGAGATTGACGATTTGTCCGACAAAGATGCTCTCTTCTTCTTCAAAGATGGGCTAAGAGAGTGGGCGAAGGTGGAGCTAGAGCGGCGTAGCGTGCAAACACTTGACGATGCTATTGCCGTGGTTGAATCCCTAACGGACTACTCCACCCGAGTTGAGAACAATAAGCCCATTCCTAGCAAGAGTGGGGGAGAGGAAGAAGATCAAGAGAAGGACCATCATGACAGGGAAGATGGTTCGCCCAAAGCTCTCGAGGGAAGACATGATAAGCAGTTTAGGAAGCATAATTTCAAACTTAAACCTTGCTTCCTCTGTGGAGGGCCGCATTGGACAAAAGATTGCCCCGATAAGGAGAAAATAAATACGATGCGTGATATCTATAAAAAGGCAATGAATGCCATGGTTGCCGAGTGTAATAAGGAGAAACAGGCGACAGGGGGACACCAAGCCCAGATGGGTTCCCTACAATATTTAGGTGCCATATCTCTTCGCACTCCCAAGGAGGAGGAAGTAACAAATCATGAGGAATCCTCATCAAAATCTGCCCAAACAGTGCTGGAGGAGTCCAAAGACATTACACCTCCACAGTCACCAAAAATGCTTCCTTCTAAAAAGGAAGACGATCACCAAAATGAGCTGGAGACTAATGCTAAGCTGCCAGCCATGCCCTCTCGTCGAAAGTCATCTCCAAAGACGGGAGAACCGAAGAAGGCCAATGTTGCCACCAATGCATCAAGTCACAAGGCGAAGCTAGCCAACACCAGTGCTAGCGCCTCGCAAAACAACCCACGGGATCACACCCGTATACCTCACAAGCGTGTGGGGGAATGGCATAAGGAAGCAGACGAGATTCTTGCTTGTCTCAATAAGGCTATTCGGTTTATAAAGAAATGGGCCAAGAGGCAACCGAAGAAGTACGCCAAAGGAGACAAGGTACTCGTCAAACTCCGCCCTAACCAGTTAAAATCCTTGCAAAAGGAGCAAAAAGGGCAAGTAAAGAAGTATGAAGGACCATTCCCTATCATCAAACAAGTAGGGAAGGCTGCTTATCAAGTCCAACTGCCTACCGAGTGGAAGATTCATAATGTCTTCCATGCTAGCATGCTAAAACCTTATCATGCGGATGATAAAGGTCCAAGAAAGGGCGAGTCCACTAGAGCGCCAACTGCTGTTGCTAAAGCAAACAAGGAGGTTGACAACGTCCTCAACTCACGAGAAGTATGGCGACACGGAGTACCGAGCTATCGCGAGTACTTGGTCAAGTGGAAGAACTTGCCCGAATCTGAAGCTAGCTGGGTGCATGAAGAGGTTCTTCGGCAGTTGAAGGACAAATAAAAGAGCATGAAGCTCATAGCGCGACGAGGACGTCGCTGAATTGAGTGGAGGAGGATGTTACGCCCCGCACAACAAGAGGTGCAGAAATGCAAGGCAGCCTCACAATTTATAGGCAAGGCATTAGGGAGGTGCCAATTGGGCTGCCCAAAATGTGCCAAGGCTTGGGAAGTCTCTAGCCCAATGCTAGATTGTCCAAGCCCGTTTTCTAGAATTCTCTACACTACTCCACATCTCTCCACACAAGGAGATATTTTGTGTAGTGTCTACATTAGTCTAGAATTATCCATGTAATCTAGACCGTTGATATTTGTAGGCTAAATCCTAGCCGTCCATTAAGGAGGTGGAAGTGGCTATAAATACCACCCCTCACCTCATTTGTAAATCAACCAAGCTTAACCAAGCAATTCAAGTAATACAAAGCATTTGAGTGTTCTTACAAGCTCTCTTGTGTTCTCTTCTCTATTTAGCTCTCATTTTCGCTCCAATACAACTTAAAGGCTTACTTAGCTCGTCCTAGCAACCAAAGGCGACTAAGTGCCGCGCGGATAGGTGTAGCAAAAACCTATCTCCGTGACACAAAGCTCGTTTAAACCAAGACGCCCTTATCTTTCTGCATAAACCTTAGACCTTTGATCTTAGGTTTTAAGTACCATAATATATGTAAATCTTTGTCATGTTGCCAAGACACCCTCATCGTTCTGCATAAACCTTAGACCTTTGATCTTAGGTTTTATGTACCATAACATATGTAAATCTTTGTCATGTTCATGAAAATGCTATTTTCTAGCTCCATACGTGCATACATGCATAACCATTCCATACACCTTTTAGGTTTAGGATCTCGAGTAAAGTTAAGAGTATTTAAACCTAAAATAATCTTTCTTTTCTCTTTTACCCTGAAACCTTACTTGCCTTTTTTCTTTCCTTCTTTTTTTAAAGGTACCTATGACCACCCAACAAGATCTCCAAGACATCCTTGTGAAACAAGAATCTAACTTTCTCGAAGCCTTTAAGGATATGCGTATTGGTATCCTGAATGAAGTCAAGACTTTGGTTATCTTCCAAACTACTTTCAACCTAAACTCTGGAAAAGACCATGTTATCAACCAGACCAACAAGGGGCAAACTCAAGAAACTGAAACCCCATCTAGTATTGTTGTTAATCCTCCTTTTTCTTAAAAAAAAGGAAAGGCTTTCCTAGAAGATAAGAAGTTGCTTGAGAAGTTTGAAGCTACGGAAGCAACCATCAAGAAACTGAAATGTCCGTATAAGCTAAATTAACATAGAATTTTTTATGGCTTAAACTATAAAAATACTTACAACTACATGACTTGTTGCAAAATCATCCTAAAATAACTTTTGTACTCCGGTCACTTCCATTTTGAAACTTAGTCTAAAAACTCAAAACTCATCGTTTCGGTACCTTTCCCTTAACCCAAAAGCTGACATTTTTTTTTCAAAATAAATCCAATTTATTAAATGCCATAATAACCAAATTTGATATTTGATTTTGCTGGAAAAAAAGAAAACTATAAATATTGGCTATACACTGTCGTTTTAAGCCAGAGAGCGGTACTAAGCCCATTACCAGAACCCAATACCCAGACACAGGACACACCTTCCATCGCTAGCCGCTCTTTTCCCCTTGCCTCTGCCGCTCCCGTTTCACTAAAACCTAGTGGTAATTTAAATCCTCCATAACTTCAAAATCATAATTTCGAGGTTTGTTGAGTTTTGGCTTCTTAGTAGGTAATTTTGTCGGGTTTTTTCTTAGATTTTGCAAGAGAGGGTCTTTAGGTTAAGAGAAATGTTCCAAAATAATGAGTTTTGGAATCTTGGGTTAACGTCGGTCTTGCACTAAATATCATTTTTAGTCCTTTTTATGGATTAAAAATTAAATTAGAGTGTCAATATAGCTAAGTTTCAAAATAGGGATGCCGTTGTATAAAGGTCGTTTTAAGGTAATTTTTCAACAAATCACATAGTTGGAAGTATTTTTATAATTTAAGCATTTTTTTTTATTCTTTTTTCTGAAGTTAGATTTTCCTAAGTTTAAAGTGCCCATCATGTACAAGTTTAATGGAACCACCTGTCACAATCATCCTTGATCCCAAGAGTTTCCAATGCTTCGAGATTGAAGTACCTTTTCAGCTGAAACCCATTGCAAAAAGAGTACTATATATACTAAAAAGTTGATAATTAACTGGAGGATTAGATGAAAATCCCCTAGGAATTCCTCATTCTCGCTCCAAAGGATTTTTGATTGGAGTAATCAGAAGATCTAATAAAAGCACCATAGTACGTCCACTTCCAAGCTCTCTCTAGCTCGCTCTATGTTTCTCATCTCTATGCTCAAAAAAAGCAACAAAGATATTATATTATTTCTTTATTGTTCTCTTTTAATTCATAATCAGCAAATACGAAAAAATATTTCAAAATCAGATATTGTTTTTCTAAATGGTTAAATTAATAAAAAAATTCTGAATAAAGAGAAATTGCCAATAATTATCTATTTATTTTGTCAAAACCCAAAAACACTCAACAAGCACATCCTTTCCCAAAAATAAATCTATAAATAAATATAACAAGTATAAATGAAGAAAGAAATAACAATTCAGAAAAGAACAATTTCTCATATTCAAATTTCAAATTTCCATATCCTCCTTCACACCATTAAAGCACAACTCTCTCTCTCACATTTTCTGCTTCTATATACTAATCAAAGAACAAGTGGGTAATGTTGGCAATTAGATCTCAATAAGAAGAAACGGACGCAAAAAAGGATATTTTAAGATCTTGAAAAGAAAAAATGATTATTAAATTTCAAAAACAGAAATCTGAGCCAATTTGACCGTGGTTTCATGAAGGAGAGGGAAAGTGATTGGTGATTGGATTATGAAGATTTGAGTGAAGAAAAGACCTTTTGGAGCGGGAGAGATGGTGAATCTTATTATTGGAGGGCCCAAGGTTGTGTCTGCTGAAGAAAGGAAGAGAGAATTTGCCAAAAGTAATTAGGTGTAAAAATTGTTAGGGTTTTGAAAATAGTTTTGAAAAATAAATAAATTAATCAAAAACAAACTTTTAAGAACTAAAAATATTATATCAAAATCTAAAGAGCCATGGATGTGCATTGGAGATTTTAACGAAACTTTAGATAGCAATGATAAATGGGTAGGAAAACATTACAAACCTTCAAAGCCACAAGGTTTCAATTGGTTCCAAAATATATGCAAGCTAATTGATCTGGAATGTAAAGGACACCCATATACTTGGTGCAATAATCGTGCTGTCGCTAGCAGAATATGGCAAAGATTAGGTAGAGTGCTTTTCTCTATTGGATGGAGGGACCTTTTTCCTCAAGCCATGATTATCAATGAAAACTGTATTGGTTCAGACCATAGACCCATTGTTCTCTTGTCTTCAACAATGTTTAAGATGGTCAGGAGGCTTTTTAAATTTGAAGCCAAATGGTTAGAACATCAAGACTACAAAAGAATCATTGAAAGCGTGTGCTCTAAGCCTTAGTATAGATCTGTTGACTATGATTTTAGCATCATTCTCTTTTAAATTCCGTTATCGGTTCCAATGGCGTGAGAATCAACTTGATCGGTCGTCATTTGGATCTCGAGTAGACTCTCGGAAGCTCAAAAACTCAAAAATCAAGCTAAAAGGGCAGGGCAGTAATTTGCCCTGAACGGTACCGACCAACCCAGCAGTGGTATCGATCATCTGCCACCCGATACCGGTTGAGCCTCTCGAAGCAGCCCTCACCAGTACCAATGTTGACATGGCCGGTACCGGCACTGTAACATCCTAGTGTGTTGAGTTGAGTCATTTCATAGAGGAAGAGTGAGTTGGGTTGAACCAAACCCGGTTGGGGTAGCATGAGATGATAAGTGGACTTATTTGCATGAAAAGTTTAGGTCTTGTTTGCAGCCAAACATACAGTGTGGGTATTAAGTTGTGTCTTTGTACACTTGAGGTACCAATTAGAGAGTTTACACAGCCAAGTCATTTCTTCTAGAGACTACCCGTTCTTATCAGCTCACTTTCCCATTTTCATATTCTCTTCTTTCTTTCCCTCCCGTTTCCTTGCAAGTTTCATGCACGTTAAGCACTAAGTCCACTCCAAGTAAGTAGAATTCCTTGAAGCTATATGTTATCCACTCTTTAATTGAGTTATATTGGAGATGAGTTATGAGAATTCTTGTGCATAGGAGAAGAAAGTTCCAAAGTTGCAGAAAAGAGAAGTTAAAACAGAGCCCCAGCTTTGTGGCAAGACAGGTTTGATATCTCTTGTTATTTCCCATGTTCTTTGCATGAAAAATTGTGTGGAGTGTTGCTCATGAGATGATATGTTGCTTGTTGTTGGGTGGAAGTACTGGAAATGATGTGAAAACAGGGGATGAATATATGAAACGGAAACAGAGTTTGCTGGAAATGTTACCAGCAACTTCATCTTGATTTTGAACCCATATAATGATGGAATTAGGAATTGTCATAGAAGAGTTATTTGTTCCTTTCTGTGTTAGCTTTACATGGGCTTTTGAATCATTCAATTTGAAGTTGTATATTGAGAGTTATGGCCAAAAGAACACAGACTGCACAGAATCACGTCGCGCGCTCGCGCATACTGGAAAGCAAGTCGCGCTCGCGATTTCCCATTGCGCGCTCGCGACTTGAGTCAGGTAGCTCTCTGACTCTCAATTGCACAACTCGCGCTCGCGAGGATCACATGCGCGGTCGCGACTTTGGCCAAAAACTCTCTGACTCTCAAATGGCACAACTCGCGCTCGCGATTTCCTATTGCGCGGTCGCGAGTTTGGCCAGAAGCTCTCTGACTCTCAGAGTGCGCATCTCGCGCTCGCGACTTCATCTCGCGCTTGCGACTTGTGCTGCGCGGTCGCGACTTCAGCCAGAAACACACTGACTCTCTGGATGCACAAGTCGCGCTCGCGACTTTCACATACGCGCTCGCGACTTGTGCTGTGACCCTCTCTTGCCTTTCATTTGCTATGTAATCACATTCCTTTGCTCAACATGCATGCATCCAATCATTTTATAACAAAAATACAACATAAGAACATGGATTAAAACAACATACAAGCATTCATATGATGTGAAATCAAATCAATATGATGAACTATGACGTTGTGGAACCATTTATGTGCTATTGTGTTACATTGTTGACATGCTAATCTTAAGCTCCATTGAGGTTAGGTAGAAACCATGTAGATAAGGCTATGTCGCGACATAGAATAGCAGATCTGCGCCCCATACAGTTTGGAACTTCGGCTACAGGCCGTTGAGTGGATATGATTAAACCGTGCGGTGCGAATCCGGTTAGGGGCACCAAAACGGACAATATTGGCATAGGCGAATCCGGTTAGGGGCCTATAGCATACAGTTTTACCCAGTTTCATACAGTTTATCTTATCACTTCGGTTTCACTATAACCTTATGGAGCCATTCAGATATCTTGACATAACATTTCATGAATTATACAGGATTATAAACAGTACAAAAGGTAATCAAGATATCATGAAAGTATCATAATGTGTGAGCTTATATATGCCATATATGTTTCCATGGTTCTTTCTATATATGTATATGTTTAATTGTTTCTTTATTTGTTAAGACATCCACTGAGCATTATTTGCTCAGCGAGTTACCTGTTTAACTCGCAGGTTTTTGAGACTGGTCTAGAGAGCGTCAGCTTACAACTGCAGCAGTTCATCTGTAGAAGACTCGGTCTTCAGGGTAGAAACTCATTTTGTTTTTCTTTTTATGGCATGTACAGGGCACACAGTTGGGCCCATTTCATTTTGTAAACTTGTATCATGTTTTGTAAATATAAATTACATTATTTTTGGAAACAGTACCAGCATGTTATTATATTCAATATACAGTATGTTTTCAGCATGTCAGACCATACAGTCAACCAGTTTGTAGCATCTCGACTCGGTTCATTCGGGTTTACGGGTGGACCGGGAAGGGGTGTTACAAATTTTGGTATCAGAGCCCTAGGTTTAATTTCCCCGGGCTTGAATGCATAAGTCAGTATATGTACATGCCATGACTACCCTGATGAACTAAGCAGTTGTTATTATTTTAGGAGGATGTCTCAGGAAGGTGAAAGTGAGTCACACGCCTCCAGAGCAGTGGAGGGTGAGGCTCCAGCAGCACCAGGTCAAGCTAGAACAGTGGAGGGTGAGGCTTCAAGAGCACTAGGTCAAGAGGTGCTGTTAAAGCAACTTGCAGACACTTTTAGACAAATTGCAGGAGTGATGCCTCAAGCACCCGTAATAGTAGAAAGAGAGAGAAAGCCCCCACTGGAGAAGCTGAGAAAATATGGTGCAAAGGAATTTAAAGCTAGTAAAGATGATAGTCCCGAAGTAGCTGAGTATTGGTTAGATGGGACATCGAGAGTCCTAGAACAATTGCAGTGTACAGCAGAAGACAAGTTGATTTGTGCCACTTCATTGCTGATAGAGGAGGCATATACATGGTGGACCACTGTCCAACAGAGAGTGATGGTAGATCAGCGTACTTGGCAATTCTTCTTGGATGAATTCAAGAAGAAATTCATTACAGAGGCTTACCTAGATGCGAGAAGAAAGGAATTCTTATACCTGCGACAGAACAGAATGTCTGTAGCTGAATACGAAAGAGAATTCACTAGACTTAGCAGGTATGGTAAGCCAATAGTGTCTACAGAGGCCAAAAGGTGTAAGAAATTTCAAGAAGGCCTGAATGATGAGATTCAGATGGGAGTGGTAGCTTCCAGATTCAGAGAATTCTTAGCCTTGGTAGAGGCAGCTCAAGAGATAGAGCGAATACAGGCCAATCAGCGTTCTAGACGCCAGCGGTCTCAGCAAAGAAGAGATCAGACTCAGAGTGCACCGAGTACCTATCAGCCGGAAAGCAAGAGATTCAGAGGTGCTAGTAGTTCAGCTGGTTCTAGACCTTCTTTTAGTCAAGGCATAGCTAGGGGTGTTCATGCACCAGCAGCATCAGTTGTGGCTAGTTCTGCCGGTGGTATTCGAGGTTCAGGCAGAGGAACTGGTAGAGGCACCGGTAGAGGTGCAGAGTCAGCCGGTTATACTTCGTCACCTTGTGAGCATTGTGGTAGACGACATGGTGGAGAGTGTTGGTTGGTGACCGGTAAATGTTGGATATGCGGAGCATCAGACCATCAGAAGAAAGACTGTCCGAAGAAGGCAAGAGTTCCTACCCAGTTCATAGCAGGTAGAGGTAGAGGTGAGCCCTCTGGAGTACAGAGACAGCAATCAGAGACTGTAGACAGACCCGATACTAGGGGTCCAGCCAGGGTTTATGCTATGCGAGCCAGAGAAGAGGAGGAAGCTCCAGATGTTATAGTTGGTGAGTTTTCTTTATTTGAGCATGTAGTTTATGCTTTAATTGATCCTGGCTCATCTCATTCATACATTAGTGTACCTAAACCTTGGGTTAAAGGGTTAGCGGTTGCACATGTGGGTCAGGGTATGTTGGTTACCAATCCTTTAGGAGATGTAGTAACAACTTATACAGTGATCACAGACTGTCCAATTGTTATTCATGGAAAGGAATTTCCAGGAGATCTTATGGAGTTGCCATTTAGAGAATTTGATGTTATTTTGGGTATGGATTGGCTATGTAGACATAATGCTCTAGTTGATTGTGCAAAGAAAAGGGTGACATTATCTACACCAGCAGGGGAAGAGATTACAGTAGTCGGGAAGCGGCGAGAGTTTTTGAGTAATGTGATATCAGCCATGGCAGCAAAGAGATTAATTCAGAAGGGTTGTGAAGCATACTTGGTATGTGCATTACACGCAGAGAAAGAAAAGTCGAAAGTGGAAGACATACCAACAGTGTGTGATTATCCAGATGTGTTTCCAGATGAGTTACCAGGGTTACCACCAAGGAGGGAAGTAGAGTTTACCATAGATGTCTATCCTGGAGCAGCACCAATATCTATTGCACCTTACAGAATGGCACCAGCAGAGTTAAAAGAGTTAAAGATTCAGCTGCAGGAGTTATTGGATAAAGGCTTTATCAGACCCAGTGTATCACCTTGGGGAGCACCGGTATTATTTGTCAAGAAGAAAGATGGATCACTCAGACTGTGCATTGATTACAGACAGCTGAATAAGCTGACAATCAAGAATAAGTATCCATTGCCTCGCATTGATGATTTGTTTGATCAATTAAAGGGTGCAGGTATGTTTTCTAGGATCGACCTCAGATCAGGATACCATCAGGTGCGGATAAAGGAAGAAGATATCTCCAAGACTGCATTCAGGACCCGATATGGTCACTTTGAATTTTTAGTAATGCCATTCGGTCTCACAAATGCACCAGCGGTTTTCATGGATCTCATGAACCGCGTATTTCATTCATACCTGGATCAATTTGTGGTGGTGTTTATAGATGACATTTTGGTCTATTCCAGAGACAGGGCAGAACATGATAAGCATTTACGGATTGTACTTCAGACATTGAGAGATAAACAGTTGTATGCTAAGCTCAGTAAGTGTGAGTTTTGGCTAGAAGAAGTTTCTTTCTTAGGACATGTGGTGTCATCAGAGGGTATCAGAGTGGATCCTAAGAAGATTGAAGCTATTGTTGATTGGAGACCACCCAGGAATGTTACAGAAGTTCGAAGTTTTCTGGGTTTAGCCGGTTATTACAGAAGGTTTGTAAAAGGATTTTCCATCATTGCATCACCTTTAACAAGATTATTGAAGAAAGAGGTTGTATTTCATTGGGATAATAGATGTCAGCAGAGTTTTGACACTTTGAAGAGAACGTTGACTGAAGCACCAGTGTTAACTCAGCCAGTGTCAGGTAAAGACTTTGAGATTTACAGTGATGCCTCTCATACTGGGTTAGGATGTGTACTCATGCAAGATAAGAAAGTGGTGGCCTATGTATCCAGACAATTGAAGCCACATGAATTGAATTATCCAACCCATGATTTAGAACTAGCAGCCATTGTTCTAGCATTTAAAGTATGGCGGCATTATCTGTATGGTGAAAAGTGTTACTTTTACACAGATCATCAGAGTTTAAAGTATTTACCAACACATAAGGACTTGAATTCAAGACAACGGAAGTGGATGCAAATTCTGGCTAATTATGATTATGTCATTAATTATCATCCGGGCAAGGCTAATGTGGTAGCGGATGCCCTTAGCCGGAAATCCTTGTATGCTTTGAGCTTAATGAGAATCAGCATGGAGTTGCAACAGCAAGGAGCTATTCTCGCACAGATGCAAGTACAACCATCTTGGCTTCAGGAAGTTGCAGAAGCACAAAAGAAAGATGCACAAATAGCACTATGGGTTAAACAAGTACAGGAAGATCATGGTGGGAAATTCAGATTGGATAATAGTGGAATCTTATTCTATGAAGACAGAGTTGTTGTTCCACAGACAGGGGAGGTCAGACAAAAGATTCTGCATGAAGCTCATAACAGTCCATATACAATGCATCCAGGTAGTACCAAGATGTATCAAGATTTGAAGAAAGGCTACTGGTGGCCAGGCATGAAGAGAGACATCGGAGATGTTGTAACAAGATGTTTAACATGTCAACAAGTAAAAGCAGAACATCAACTGCCATCCGGGTTACTTCATCCAATAACAGTGCCAACATGGAAATGGGATCAGATCACGATGGACTTTGTTACTGGCTTACCTCAGACACAGCGGAAGCATGATGCAGTATGGGTAATTGTGGACAGATTAACCAAGTCTGCTCATTTCCTACCAGTTAAGACGGACTATTCTCTGGACAAGTTAGCAGAAATTTATGTTAGTGAGATAGTTCGACTACATGGAGTTCCATCATCCATTATCTCTGATCGTGATCCAAGGTTTACATCAAAGTTCTGGGGTAAACTTCAAGAGGCATTAGGAACGAAACTGCATTTCAGCACTGCATTTCATCCGCAGACAGATGGGCAATCAGAGAGAGTGATTCAAATCCTGGAAGACATGATGAGATCATGTGTTATTGAATTTGAAGGCAGTTGGGACAAATATGTATCTCTCATGGAGTTTGCCTACAACAACAGCTATCAATCGAGCATCAAGATGGCACCATATGAAGCATTGTATGGCAGAAGATGCAGAACACCTGTATGTTGGACAGAACTTAGTGAGAAGAAGATTTTGGGTCCAGATTTGGTGAGAGACACAGAAGAGAAAGTGGACATCATCAGAAGACGGCTGAAGGAAGCAAGTGATCGACAAAAATCCTATGCTGATTTAAAGAGAAAGGATATTGAGTATTCAGTTGGGGATAAAGTATTTTTGAAGGTTTCACCATGGAAGAAGATCTTAAGGTTTGGACAAAAGGGTAAGCTTAGCCCTAGGTTCATTGGTCCATACGAGATTGTTGAACGCGTAGGACCATTAGCCTATCGCCTAGCATTACCTCCAACCTTAGATCGAATCCATAATGTATTTCATGTATCAATGTTAAGGAGATACAGATCAGACCCATCACATGTGTTATCAGCAGACGAGATTGAAATTCAGCCGGATCTCACGTATGAAGAAGAACCAGTTCAGATCTTAGCCAAAGAAACTAAAGAATTGCGGAACAAGACAATAGCATTGGTGAAAGTTCTTTGGAGGAATCATAAGACAGAAGAAGCAACTTGGGAATCAGAAGAAACCATGCGACAACAATATCCGCATTTGTTTACAACAGGTAAACTTCGGGACGAAGTTTTTATTTAGGAGGGGAGAATTGTAACATCCTAGTGCGTTGAGTTGAGTCATTTCATAGAGGAAAAGTGAGTTGGGTTGAACCAAACCCGGTTGGGGTAGCATGAGATGATAAGTGGACTTATTTGCATGAAAAGTTTAGGTCTTGTTTGCAGCCAAACATACAGTGTGGGTATTAAGTTGTGTCTTTGTACACTTGAGGTACCAATTAGAGAGTTTACACAGCCAAGTCATTTCTTCTAGAGACTACCCGTTCTTATCAGCTCACTTTCCCATTTTCATATTCTCTTCTTTCTTTCCCTCCCGTTTCCTTGCAAGTTTCATGCACGTTAAGCACTAAGTCCACTCCAAGTAAGTAGAATTCCTTGAAGCTATATGTTATCCACTCTTTAATTAGGTTATATTGGAGATGAGTTATGAGAATTCTTGTGTATAGGAGAAGAAAGTTCCAAAGTTGCAGAAAAGAGAAGTTAAAACAGAGCCCCAGCTTTGTGGCAAGACAAGTTTGATATCTCTTGTTATTTCCCATGTTCTTTGCATGAAAAATTGTGTGGAGTGTTGCTCATGAGATGATATGTTGCTTGTTGTTGGGTGGAAGTACTGGAAATGATGTGAAAACAGGGGATGAATATATGAAACGGAAACAGAGTTTGCTGGAAATGTTACCAGCAACTTCATCTTGATTTTGAACCCATATAATGATGGAATTAGGAATTGTCATAGAAGAGTTATTTGTTCCTTTCTGTGTTAGCTTTACATGGGCTTTTGAATCATTCAATTTGAAGTTGTATATTGAGAGTTATGGCCAAAAGAACACAGACTGCATAGAATCACGTCGCGCGCTCGCGCATACTGGAAAGCAAGTCGCGCTCGCGATTTCCCATTGCGCGCTCGCGACTTGAGTCAGGTAGCTCTCTGACTCTCAATTGCACAACTCGCGCTCGCGAGGATCACATGCGCGGTCGCGACTTTGGCCAAAAACTCTCTGACTCTCAAATGGCACAACTCGCGCTCGCGATTTCCTATTGCGCGGTCGCGAGTTTGGCCAGAAGCTCTCTGACTCTCAGAGTGCGCATCTCGCGCTCGCGAATCACACAAGCGCGCTCGCGACTTCATCTCGCGCTCGCGACTTGTGCTGCGCGGTCGCGACTTCAGCCAGAAACACACTGACTCTCTGGATGCACAAGTCGCGCTCGCGACTTTCACATACGCGCTCGCGACTTGTGCTGTGACCCTCTCTTGCCTTTCATTTGCTATGTAATCACATTCCTTTGCTCAACATGCATGCATCCAATCATTTTATAACAAAAATACAACATAAGAACATGGATTAAAACAACATACAAGCATTCATATGATGTGAAATCAAATCAATATGATGAACTATGACGTTGTGGAACCATTTATGTGCTATTGTGTTACATTGTTGACATGCTAATCTTAAGCTCCATTGAGGTTAGGTAGAAACCATGTAGATAAGGCTATGTCGCGACATAGAATAGCAGATCTGCGCCCCATACAGTTTGGAACTCCGGCTACAGGCCGTTGAGTGGATATGATTAAACCGTGCGGTGCGAATCCAGTTAGGGGCACCAAAACGGACAATATTGGCATAGGCGAATCCGGTTAGGGGCCTATAGCATACAGTTTTACCCAGTTTCATACAATTTATCTTATCACTTCGGTTTCACTATAACCTTATGGAGCCATTCAGATATCTTGACATAACATTTCATGAATTATACAGGATTATAAACAGTACAAAAGGTAATCAAGATATCATGAAAGTATCATAATGTGTGAGCTTATATATGCCATATATGTTTCCATGGTTCTTTCTATATATGTATATGTTTAATTGTTTCTTTATTTGTTAAGACATCCACTGAGCATTATTTGCTCAGCGAGTTACCTGTTTAACTCGCAGGTTTTTGAGACTGGTCTAGAGAGCGTCAGCTTACAACTGCAACAGTTCATCTGTAGAAGACTCGGTCTTCAGGGTAGAAACTCATTTTGTTTTTCTTTTTATGGCATGTACAGGGCACACAGTTGGGCCCATTTCATTTTGTAAACTTGTATCATGTTTTGTAAATATAAATTACATTATTTTTGGAAACAGTACCAGCATGTTATTATATTCAATATACAGTATGTTTTCAGCATGTCAGACCATACAGTCAACCAGTTTGTAGCATCTCGACTCGGTTCATTCGGGTTTACGGGTGGACCGGGAAGGGGTGTTACAGGCACTGACATGGTCGATACCGACTAGCAGGGTCTTAGCCTTATAAATTCAACACTCTTCCCTCATTTCTGGCACCTCTTGTTGCTTGATTAAGTGCTTCTCAAGCATTAATGACTCTCATTCTCCCTTTGCAAATGATTCTAAGGCTATAAAGTCCAACTGTGCTCTTCTTCCTTAGTTGAGTTAAAGCCCGACTTGGTTCTCAAAAGTCAATCCTTTGGACTTTCATTACACTTTGGTCTTCCTTACACCAAAGTTAAATATTATATAATATATAAGACTAAATTTGGGTCTTCATGCCCTACCTTTGCTAAATTTGGAGAAAGACTCAACCTCCTTAGTCGTTTACAACCATGGAGCTTTGTAATTGAACTCTTATGCCCCCAAATCTCAAAACCCCTTGTCCTAGGGTATAACTTTCTAAACTCATATTTGTCATTAAGCTCGATCCGTCCGATAATATATAAACTGTCAAGCCTGGTCCTCTTGTACTCCGTAAACCACTCTACGAGTTGCACCTTCAAACCCTACCATCGTAATCGATGGTAGAACTTTGTGTGCCCTGATCCTCATACAAACAAGGTACGAAGGCATACCTATGGACTTTATCCTAGGTAGCGGGCCTCGACCAAACTAACTAGTCGGGGTTTAGGGGAATGTGTCGCACGATCTAGAACCTTGATAAAACGAGGCTAGAGTTTGGCTTCCATCCGAATTGCACACTTTTCCATTATTTATACTTTTAATGTTTGTCATGCATTAGTATGTTCATCCATCTATAACTGTCATCCACGCAAATAATATTTTGATTACTTGATTAATTCCCAAACTATACAAAAACTTAGTTTCCGAACCCAATGATTCGAGGCTAGTGCATTTTAGCCATTATGACAAACTTAAAAGGAGTCAATCATGGGATTTTTACCTTATATTTTCCCCGAAAATAAAAATAAATTAAGGCGACTCTAAACACACAACACACCATCAAAGCTCTTTAAAGAGACAACCGACACACTTAAGCGCTAAATAGAGCCATAATCAAATAAAAGGAATGGTAAGGAGTTCCTGTCACTCCATGATGTACTGACTAATTGGTCCGTCTAGATAGATTCCGTCCTTCAGATCATCCCATGGCGCTCGGCAGGGGACTCATAGGATCAAATATTTTTAAAGTAGTGCAAAGATCAAAGAATAGCAGAACTGAATTGGTAAATTTGAGCAAAGCCCATTTTGGAAACTCACAGAACCTTATACTCTCAATTGAGAAAAGATTGGAAGTGTTAAATTTAGGTTGCTTTTCAGACTCCAATCAGGCAGAAGAAAGCTCCTTATTAGCTCAACTTAATAACTTATAGAAGAGAGAGGAATTACACTAGTTTCAGAGATCTAGGATCAAATGGCTAAACTCAGGGGATCATAACACAAAGTTTTTCCACTCTACTGTTATTTAGGGTAGAGAAAGAAACCATCTAGTTGAATTGAAAGATGAGGAGAGTAATTGGGTGGAAGGAGAAGGTCCTATTATGAGAGTAATTCGTGATTTCTATGTTTCTGTGTTCTCCTCCAATAACGTATCTGACTTCAGTTTGCTTGATAACCTTCACTTGCCTTCTTTTACCTAAGAGATGAATGAAGAATTTTGTAAGCCAATTACAAAAGAAGAAGTGAAAAGTGTCGCATTTAGTTTGGGTAGCTTTAAAGCACAAGGCCCAGATGGATTTTCAAGAGCCTTTTACCACAATAATTGGAAGTTGTTGGCAAGGATGTATTTAATCTTGTGAGGAGTTTTTTATATCGGTTTCTTGCTCAAAGAAATCAACCAGACTCATATAGCCCTCATTCTTAAAATGAAAAACCCCATTACTACCTCCCAATTTAGACCCATCAATTTATGCAAGTTTTTATGCAAAATAATTTCCAAAACTCTCACCAATAGACTTAACCTTAGATGCACAAGATAATTTTAACATCTCAATCAGCCTTTGTGCCTAATATAGCCATCCAAGATAATATTGTCTTAGCCCATGAAGTCTTCCATTACCTTGGAACCTCTAGATCTAAACTTTGGCATATGGTCATCAAGCTAAACATGGCCAAAGCATATGATAGGTTGGAATGGAATTTTTTGAAGAAGGTTCATGAAAAAATGGGTATGTGTCAGAAATGGATCTCTTTGTTGTTGGAGTGTGTGTCTATAGTGAGGTTTTCAGTTTTGGTTAATAGCATTCCTAGCAATCCTTTCTTTCATAAACGAGGTCTGAGACAGGGTGACCCGCTCTCACTGTACCTTTTTCTCTTCATGTCAGAAGCATTGGTGACTATGCTTAATTTAAGATGTTCTGAAGGCTCCATTTAAGGACTGAAATTGTCCAGAACTTGTCCTTCCTTAATTTGCTTGCAGATGACATTATTATTTTTTGTAGGGCCAATTCTCATGAAGCACAACTCTCATGTCCACATTCGAGGAGTATTGCAGAGCTTCAGGGCAGAATATCAATAAATCAAAATCAAGTATTCTATTTAGCAGAAGCACTCCTCATGTTTTGAAACAATCCATCACGAATTTGTTGGACATGAAACAATTGAAATATTTTGAGAAATACTTGAGTTTGCTAGCATAGTGGGGGAGATCAAAGAAACAAGCTCTCATGTTCTTGAAAGAGTGTATTCTTAATAAGACACAAAGCTAGAAACATGCACTATTGTCACAAGCTAGAAGAGAAGTTCTCATCAAGGCTATTCTTATAACAATACCATTTTATTCTATGATGCTATTTGACAGTGATTTTCGCAAGTGTACGAAATCGCAACAAGTAATATAGAGTGAAAGAGTATCGTATCCACAGGGATTGTATATCAAGTACCAAAATTATGTTAACCTATTATTATTTAAACGATAATAAGAGAGATTTGTTATAAGGAGAGTAAATTCGAAAATTGAACAGAAAGAGGCCAAGCAACAAAATTTAGGTGAAAAGAAATCAAGGATTTAAACTACTAGGGAATTTGATTTCACTTAATTCTATCCAATTTATTTTATTAGTCTGTTAATCAATTTTAATTGTTCAAGTAGGAGAAACAACCTTAAAATCACTAACAAGCTCTCCCGATGTATTGTTAGCTATTCTAATCTAATCTAATTACCTATCTTCCAATAGCGCAATCAAACATAAATTAAATCATTAAGTTTTATGGTTGTTTTGTGAATTCATAACTCAAGGTTATTAACTTATAAAAACCCCCCCTTGAGTCAAACCATATAGCTTTCGCATCAAGTTATTATTCTCAAGTAATTCATTACCTTTTTCATATCAAAAATCCTTCTCCCGATAGTGATTAATGAAATAAATCAATCCAGGGGAGAAATTCTGCCTGGAAGCTTTAAGTTCAATAATAAATTATAACAAGAACAAGGAAAAGCAAATCTAATATTATAAATTGGAATCGAATTAAGTTACATCAAATCCCTAGTATAAGAGTTTTAGCTAGACATAATAATTAAAAACTCAGTAATGCTTGAATAAATCTTCATAATCAGTAATGAACAATGAAAAGAAAAACAAGATTAAGAGTTTAGAGATAAAAACTAGGTAACAGCTATGTGGATGGCTTCCTTGAATCTTGGCACAAATCTTGGATGCTTGAAATCTTTGAGAGAGGGAGAACTATGTAGACAAATACTAAATTTCGAGATATTCCCACAATGAAAAGCTCCCTTCTTATATATAGACCTCCTGGAGGAAAATCTGACTCCGTTTAGGAAATAGAACCCTTAAATACAAAATCTTCTTTAGGAGATCATGACTGTTTAGGCCTTGGATTTCTTCTTAGTTAGGACTCTTTTCTCTTCCTAAATAGGTTTAGATCTTGTTTAGCACATTTAGAAAAATATCCGAGGCGGGCCCATGTGAGAAAAAGATTTGCTTGCGTTTTTAGTTCAAGTCAACTCTGCCTTCGAAGCGCGGGCCTGCCATCTAGCATGGCTTGGGCGTGCTAGAGTTTGGAACTAAGAATGATTGAGCACAGGTCGTGCTATGCAACATGCTCAGAGGAGTTTTTGTGGCACGGGCGTGCGCCCCAACACGGCTGGGGCGTGCTAGGCTCTAACCTTCCAAGATAATTTTCATCATAGGCGTGCTAGGAAGACATGCCCTGAGGTTCCTTTAGGCACGGGCGTGTCCTATAGCACGGGCTAGCCGTGCTAGCCCCTGACTCTCCACTTGATTTCTCTTAGTTTAGCAGGGGCGTGCTATGATGCATGGTCAGGGCGTGCTATCCTCTGACTATTTTGCTTTGTAATGCTCTTTTCTATGCCAAAACCCTGCAAATTTCTTTCAGATCAAGTGGAAAATGGTATTTGTACTCCAATCGCTCGGTCGAAGTATTGAAATACTTGAAACTCCAAAATGGATGGAAAATTTTAAAAGGAAATGAAAGATGAGAAGAAAAAATGGAGAAAGAAGCACTGGCAATGGTAGTGAGAGCAAGATAAAGTGAATGAATGGAGAAGGGAGAGAAAGGATGGAAGGGGGACAAGGTTTAGGGATGGCAACGGACAGGGTTTGTCAGTGCAATACTCATGACCAAACCCAAACTCAATCTTATCCTCAATCTCCATACCCTACCCAATACCCTATTGAGTAGGGAATATTATACCTATCCCAAATCCAATGGGTTTGAGTATACCTATAGGTACCTATTATCTGTGGATACCCATGGGTATTAATTATTCATAATACTCATCTATCTATTGACTCATATTGTTTAAAAAAATCGAAAAATTTATCCAAATGATTTATATAATACATAAAAATATGAAAATGGATTAATACATAAATGAATGTTGGAACAATCATAAATTAAAATTTTAGTTTCAAAATCATTCTTCTTATCATAATACTTCACTCAAATATAATGGTAACAAACTCTCCAAATGTAATTATAAAAAAAGTCAATTAATAGAATACTCATATAACAAAATCAGTAAACGTAAAATATTATTATTCGAACATTCCAAATCACTATTATCATTATGATTTTTTCCATTATTTGAAATTGAAGGTTAAATCAAATATTAGAAATTAAATTTTAAATTTCAAAATTAAAATTTTAAAAAATTGACAAATTCAAATTAATATATAAAAACTAGAGTGAAGTTATTTTGCATTATATTACATTAAATTAAAAGTAAAATTATAATTTATATAGATAATTTACTAAAAGTAACCAAATTTATTAAAAATTCCATACTATTAAATTAAAAAATTATAAACTTTAAGTCTCTCAAGTTTAAATTTCAAGTATGAGATTGAATTCGGGTTTATAATAGCAATGGCCATATATATCCATACCCATAATAAAACTTTCAAATTTTATTCATACCTCATTCAAAACCGGTCAAAACCCTAATACTTTATTTGGATTGATATAAAATATGGGTGGATGTAAAACAAAGGGTGATTATGCCTTAAAATTTCAAATTACCTTGTTTAGTTTGTGAAAATATTAAGGAGGATATAAAGTAAACTCATTTTATATTATATATACTTTTCCTTTCAAAATGGATTGAAAATAACAAATAATATGTGACAAATTACTATTCATATATGACAATGAAAACAATATTATTTTATACCTTTATTTTACATAAATTCAAACAAAAAAAATGCAAAATAAGGAGCTAAAATGGATAATATCTTTTTTATACTCTCATCTTACTTCTTCTCTCTCCTTAAAGATAGCACAAAATTCAAATTTGATTAGATTCGGGTTGGATGTATACCCATTAGGTTGGATTGATTTTACCATTTCTAACAATCTATTGAGATGGTTTTTTTAATTACAACAATTTGATGTCTGAACATGCAAAAAAATAGATAAATGGAATACCGTTCGACGGACTGAAAACATAAAAATATGAAAGTGTAATTAAAAAAATATAAGAATAAAATATTTATTTTTATAAAATATAAGAGTGCAATTATATTTTTTTCAATTATTTTTTCATAATAATAATAATAATAATAATATAATAGGAGAAGAATGTGAGATTGGATCCAAGAATTTTATGATAAAAAATTGGCAGCAAATGCTGTGTTGTGTGTAAAGGCAACAGACTATTAGGTGGCTCTGATCACAAGGAGCCCCATATGCCCAGCAAACAAAATCTCCTACGCAATCGCAATAACCAAACTACCTTTCGGTTTCCTTGTTTGAGACACACCACCATTCTCTCCTCCGCCACCGGCACTCCACCACCGTCCTCCTCCCAACTGTTTTTTATAATTAATTATGAAAAATATTTATTTATATTGGATATGCATTCATTTATCTTACATTTAATTATTATTTTAAAAAAATTACCATTCTCTGTTAATATTTTATCTTATTTTCTAATAAAGTATTAAGTACTTTTACTCCAATTATTATTATTATTACTAAACAAGTCTATTTCATAAATTATAAATTGTTATTATTAAAATATAAAAAGTCTTGTTTGTGGGGCTCAAGGTGGGTCCCGTTGCAAAGTGCCAGGTGGCACCCATGCCATTGCTAGTGATATGGATCATAGGGAGAGAGAGAGAGAGAGAGAGAGAGAGAGAGAGGCAGAGCGAGGCAGGCACATGGGTGTTATTAGGTTCAAGAAAATCATGTGATCACATGTGCTTTCTCTTGCCTTTGTTTTGCTTAGATGGACCCATTAGCCCCTATGCCACAGGGCACAGGTGATCCAAAGCCTTTTGACATCCATGTCAATCGCTCTTATCTGCGCGTGCGATTGTATGCCTCATCTCCTACAAACAGATAAAACTTTGCAGTGTGTTTTTAGATTTTCCTTACCCCTCTTATGGATAAGAATAAGATTTTATAAACTATTTTAAAAAATTTTCTAGTTACGCTCGGAAACTAGAAAAATCAGTTAAAATTAATTAATATTGTCTTATCAATGAAAAAATTAAGTTATTTTTTTAAAAGGTGTCCTTTTCAGATTTCAAGAGAGAATAATAGTTTTTTCGGATTCACAAATTTATTATAATTTTATAAATATATATTTTTAATTTACTAATAATTTATCATAATTTATATATTATTCTTAAATTTAAATTTTTTATAATTATAAAAATTTTTATACTTTTTAGAAATTAAAATTTTTGATACTTATTAATTAATTTATTTTTAGTATTGTAACCATACCATGAAAAATGAATTATTTAGAAAATATTTTTAAAAAAAAAACATATTTCTTCCAAAATATTTTTTAAAAATAAATTACTTTTTGGAAACAAATAAAGCTTTAGTCATTAAAAATAACTATTCACGTCAAAATAAAAACATTATTTATTATGTAATCTAGAAATATGATTCACTTATTCAAAATTTTCTATATTTTAAAACGATAAAACTACGGTACACAAACTTAAAATCCTGTATCTATAGAGAAACATTCATTTCCATTAGATTTAAATAACTTTTTGGTGAATCGTTGGATTAAAAACTCATTAATAACTTACCACCTATAAAACAAGTCATCGATTATTATTGATATATCTTATTAGTTATTATTTTATTTATTATTAAATATTAATATAAATTATTCAATAATAATAATAATTTTCCTTTTAATAAACAATTAAAATAAAAAATTATTCAGTTTTCCTCTAAAATAAAATTAAAAAACAAATATTTTCTTCTGGAAAGCTTATATCATAATTTAATTTTTGTAGGTAACTATTAACTTATAGTTTCAAAGCAATATCAAATTTTAAATTTCAAAAATTGCTCATCGACTTCATCAAACCCTAGCTTTCTCTTTGTTCTTTTCTACTAACATTAACATCTAGGAATTAGTAATTCTCTCTCTTCCAAACTTAAAATTTAAAAGTTTTTTTTCCTTTTTTCACGGGCGACAACTGCGTCAATCATTTTTCTTATTTATTTATTTTTTTTATTAATAATCCTCAAATCTGTATACAGATATAAGTTATTGTCGCTCAATTATTAGGATTTGTTATTGCCAATATATTGGGAGTTTGTTTTTAGATTGGACTTTTAGAAATACCATGGAGTTGAACAGTGGTCATGAATAGCCAGCAAATGAAGCAAGTGATCGCCGATATCATAAATATTATGCTCTGTCAACTCGATTAGATACTTAAATCAAGGTTGTTTTTTTTATTATTTGTATAAGTGGTTTATTATTAGACTTCCTATACAAAAATATAGAAATATATTAATCTGTATCTCATATCTAGTTTCCTCTTAATGAAATTTCTAATTTGATTTCTTCTCAAAAAAAAAAAAATTTAAATTTTGTGACTTTTGTAAAATTTTGTTATTCAATTCATAAAAGTCAAAAAATTATTTCAATAAATGACTTCAATCTGATATATAGTTTAAAGAATTTTGTCGCTTAGTATTTTTACGCTAAGTTGAATGTATTGAGGAGACCTAATAGTTCGGACTTAGATGCTTAGTTATGTTAACTATTTCTCGAATTATAATTATAAAAGAAAAATTTTGCTAATAAAAAAAATTTGTAAAAGTTATAATCAATTACCTTTGAAATATAACTTAATTCTTAATTTTATATAAAAATTAATTAAAAAATTCTATAACTTAGAATGATAAATTTTTTGATAAATTTCTGCTAATATGTTATTTATAACTTCTAATATCTTTAAGTTTCGAACCATTTAAAAAAATGTAAATTATTTTATAATATTAAAATTTTTTTCGTTTAGTGAATTTAGGTTTCAATCAGTGTTAATTAGATTTTAATTATAGTTCATGTTTTTAAAACAAATTAGTTATAAATTTTTATATTTTTAGATATTATAAAATAATATAAAAAATATTTTTAATATTAAATTAAGATGAAAACCCTTCAAATCTGGGAGAAAAAATAATAGCAAAAAATAAAAATAAAAATAGTTTATAAATTGAAAAATAGTATTATTATTTAAACAATAAATTTGTAACTTGTTAATCTATTATAATAAGTTTATTAGTCACGTGTTAATAAATTAGAAACTCTCTATGGATACAGAATTTACTAGCTTCTCTATCTTAGTAAATCCATTTCAAAATTACAATGAATTGGACAACAATAGTAATTATTCTTTGTTTATGAATTTCTAATAAAAATATCTAATAATTATTATTATTTTATCTAAAACATATAGTTTAGTTTGAAATAATATGTTTTAGATTTGCGCGTTGATTGCATAAAATAGATAAATAGATAAATAATATGAAAAATAAATTCATAAAATATTTGTTTAATTTAATAACTTTTGATTAAAATGAGAAAATAAATAATTAATACAGGACATCTCAAATTAATAACGGATACAATTATTATTACGAGATGGAGGCTGTATTGTTTACGGACTGCCCTTCCAGACTTTTCGTCCAGCGTTCTTCCACAATGAACACGCTCACCTGTTAGCGCGTTGATTGCACTACAACACTCCAATACAAAACAAAGGACCTGGGAAGCCAAATAACGTGGGCCCAGCTTCGTTGGCATTGACATTTCTGGAACTCCACAATAATTCAAAAACACCATCTTCTCTAAGGTCATAACTCATAAGTCATAACACTGTAAACCTTCTGTCTCTCACTTTCTCTCTCAAAGCCTTCTATTCTTTTATTATCTCTCTTCTTGCTGCTGCTGCTACTGTGTATCTATGGAGACTAGTTTAAACTCTATAACCAAACCAACATTTGACAAGAAATTAGGCAAAACCCACAAAAAATCTAAAGGTAACAACGCAGTGCAAGAATCTTTATCGGGTTTTCGAAGAAAACGAAGTCCGGAAAGTACTGATCGAAAAAGCAGAAGAAAGATAAGAGAAATGAGAAATCAAGAAAATGATAAATTTACTGTGAGCCAAGATGATGAAAAAGAAGAGGTTGAGAGAAAGATTTTAACATTGCAGAGGATAGTGCCTGGAGGTGAGTCACTTGGGATTGACAAGTTGTTCGAAGAGACTGTTGGGTATATATTGACTTTGCAATGTCAAATAAAAGCCATGAGACTTCTTGAAAGCTTTCTTGAAGAAATGGAGAAGGAGAAGAGGAAGTTTGGAGGTTGAGAAGGGTAATTGCAAAATTATTATTATTATTTTTTTTAAAAAAAGTATTTTATCTTATTATTAGCTTTTGTCCCTTTATATATTTCCCTTCTCCTTTTTTTGAATATGGGAGCAAGACTTCCCCTTCTCTCTCTTATTATTATTAGTATTTTTTTTTTTTGGTTAAATTATTTGTGGGCAGATTAGAATTTGGCTTATCAGCAGTCAGAAATGAAATATGGTTTTAGTTATATTAATTTGTAGAGAATGACGCAATCAGAACCAGAATCAGAATTTATATCTGCACGTTACAAGTTTTTTTGAATTGAATTTGTATAGCCTTTTCTTTAATTTTTCTTCTCTTTTTGCATATAATTTTCATTTCTTTTCTGCTATTGTTTATAGCTGAATGATACTTCCTGCATTGCGTGCAATTTGTTTAGAATTCCATCGAGTTCAAACCCTAATATTTTTAAATACTTCCAAGTTTATGAGTTTTTGCAGTTTCTTTTTATTTTTTATTTTTTATTTTTGTCAAATTTACTCTAATTTTTTTACCATATGTTGCAATAGCATCCTGAATTTGTTTAGCAGCATTATAAATGTCAGATTTGAGCTATTAGACCAATTGGCCTCCGAATTTTATTATTTAAAATGATTAAAAATGTTATATTTTAACTTTTAAAGCAATTTAACTCTTGAATTTATTTTAATTTTTATAAATTAATTAATGCAGGAACACCTAAATTAAATTTTTTCCTACTCCTCCAAATAAAAGTTTAAGTCATAAAGCATCACTTCTTTTAACACAGTAACTCAGAATCAACATTTAATTAGCTCAAAACCATATTTAAAGTAAAGAAAAGCGAGATATAATATATTTTATATATCATTTTTCTTCGTTATACATGCTATATAGATAATATAAAAACAAAATACGTAATTACAAAAATTATTTTTTATTAGTTTAACTTTTATGCTATATTTTGGAATTTTTTTATTATCATAAATTTAGGTTATTAAATTATTAGTTAGCACATTTATTTAAAAATTAAAATATAATTTGTGCAATGTTAATTAGATAGATTAATGAAATTTTTTTCAAATTTTTTTAAGTGTTATGATGATTTAAAAATGTTGGAAGCACTTTTTTTATATATGCAATATCATCGTTAATTGCAATGAGAATTTTAATACATCGAAATTAGAATTAACTTTTTAAAAAAATTAGAATAAAATTAGTACAAAAACTAATAAAATTAAGAATATTCTAATGTATTAAATCATTAAGTTAATGTAATCTTTTCAATCGTCCAGTTTGTTATCGGAAGCACTTTTTTTTTTTTTTTTTTTTTTTTTATATGTCTGCAATATCATCTTTAATTGCAATGAGAATTTTAATACGTCGAAATTTTTATGAAATTTTAAAAAAACTATAATAAAATTAGTAAAAAACTAATAAAATTAAGAATATTCTAATATATTAAATCATTAAGTTAATGTAATATTTTCAATCGTCTAGTTTATTATTGCGGTTCTCTCCTCTACTAGAGTTAGGATTTCCGTCCTTATGACGGCTAGGTCATATTCTGAAATGACCCGTAAATTTATTTTTAAAAGAATTTCATTTAAAAATTTAATTATTAATTTTACACCAATAATAATGTAAAATATTGTGTTATTTTAAATAAATAAATATATATAGGTAAATATTCAATAAAATATAAGAATTTATAAATGATGGTTATTACTTATTTGAAGATTAATTATTAGAAATAAGATATAGAAATCTACTAGTTAAGCCATTAGTAGTCGTGATTACGAAGCTATTAAATTATTGTTGGTCAGCCTGAGTAAGCATTGGTCAGCCATGTAATTGGTGGTCTCGCAAAGGTGGTTACAGTAATAAATAGTCTTTAGTTACGATTATTAATTGCAAAATGAGTAGGTTACTAAATCTTCTTTTCAATATAAGTCTTTAAACATTAATAACCCTAGTTCTAGCCTTAATGATCTGAATACCCAAGAAATGAATATCGCTCATGTAGAGAATCAGCTACATAATTGGTTTATCCCAAAACATGATGTTAATACTATCTAGAAAATTGGTTCATTTGGTTTTCTTTCTAATTATTCAATTAAACAAACTGAACAATTTGTTCCATTAAGCCATATGTATGAAAATATATTCAATTATTTTCTCTCCAAGCTATTATGAAGCACAAAGAAAAATATAAATTTTTGCATATAGGTATGGTTCAAAGCGCAATTAAACCTTTATTTCGAGTTAGTTTATATATTCCTGTTTTTGCAAGTTTACGAGATGCAAGATATTTGAATTTTTCAAATTCTCTTTTAGCTATGATTGAATCTAATTTAGCTAAGGGTCTTATCTATTTTAATTGTTATCCAAACTTTTCTTTGTCTCTTTATGATCCAAATATTTTAGATGCTTTAACTTTAACAATTAAATCTAAAAATATGAATTTTTCAAATAATACTAGATCTATAGTAGTTATATATAGAATTTACTACAAAGTTATGACAATTATCCTAGATCCTGGATCTAGACACACTTTAACTAGGAATGAAACAATTATTTTTGAAGCTAATACCCAACATACAAAAGTACACACTCCTAAAAGGTTAAAATGATATGAATTAACCCAAGGAAATTCATGATATCTCCAAGAAATTAATCATCCAATATCTGTTGAAAATATTTCTACTTCCTCCAGTATTTTAGAAGATACCGATGGAAGTATTCATGTTCAATTCCTTCCTTTAAAAAATCCAACTAGACAAGTATTTAGTTGCGAATGAAACAATTATTTTTGAAGCTAATACCCAACATACAAAAGTACACACTTCTAAAAGGTTAAAATGATATGAATTAACCCAAGGAAATTCATGGGATCTCCAAGAAATTAATCATCCAATATCTGTTGAAAATATTTCTACTTCCTCCAGTATTTTAGAAGATACCGATGGAAGTATTCATGTTCAATTCGTTCCTTTAAAAAATCCAACTAGACAAGTATTTAGTTGCGAATGAAACAATTATTTTTGAAGCTAATACCCAACATACAAAAGTACACACTCCTAAAAGGTTAAAATGATATGAATTAACCCAAGGAAATTCATGGGATCTCCAAGAAATTAATCATCCAATATCTGTTGAAAATATTTCTACTTCCTCCAGTATTTTAGAAGATACCGATGGAAGTATTCATGTTCAATTCCTTCCTTTAAAAAATCCAACTAGACAAGTATTTAGTTGCGAAAGCACTAGATTATCTACATCTACCCGAATCCCAAATATTCAATTACAAAGTGTAGATTTTAATAGATCTATATCTAGACCCATATATCAAGAAGTAAAAAGACAAGTTAACTCTTTGCCCTCCTCTCCTGCGAGATCTTTATCTCCTGCGAGATCTTTATCTCCTACAAGATCCGCTATAGAACATATATCTCAATTAAATATTATTAGTGAAAATGAATTTTCAATTAATAAAGAATTTCTTAGAAAAGAAATGACTAGTTATTATAATTTAGATAAGTGTCATTGGTTTTTTGAAAATTATTCGAAAGAAAAAAGAAATTAGACTAGAGAATTATATTATAGTTACATAAATTGATATAAAGTTAATATTTCTTTCTTTCAGTGATTTTCTATTTATTCTATTGAGAATAGTATAGAATACCTTTTTCAAGAAGTCTTAGTTAATCAAAAGGTAAATAAGGAATGTATAACTACATCTAATGATGTTGTTACATCCGTTCATCCTCCTCTAGAAGAAATTAAATTTGGTCATTAACATCAGATAGTTATAGGTTCTCCTTTTAAAATGATAAATACAGTAGATGATGATAAGAAAAATCCTACATTAAAAGATATTAAAAATGTTCAATTTCAAAACAATTACACAAACCAAATACTCAACACAATAGCGTCACAATTAGATAGATTGAAAATCCAAACTCCAATATCTTATACTTCTCCTATTCGAAGATCCTTACCAATAACTAAACCAGAAGTTCCAATATTTAAGCCCTATGAAATACTTGCCGAACAAGTAGTTAAGTTAGACAAAACAGAAGATATGTTTGAAAAAGTACAAAATAGGTTAAATTATTTGAATATTTCTTCTTCTTCTAGTATTAAGTAAAGACAAACAATTTGAAGAAGAAGAGAAGAAGAAGAATCTAACACGGATATTAGTCAATTAAAAGAACAATTTAGTGAGAATTTATTGTTCCAAAAATTCATAATGCACCATTACCGAAAACTAGAAATTTTTACTCTAGGTCGACACCTCCAGATATACAATATGAAGATAGATCTGCCATGACTCAGGCTAGATATGATGAAGAATCAATTAATGAATGAAATATAGATGGATTATTAGAATACCAAATAATAAATATGTTACAAGAAATGATTATGGCCTCATCAGCCCATAAGTCTAGAGGTAACACTGATCCAGCTGTAGCTCATATATTAATCTCAGGATTTACTGGTCAATTAAAAGGATGGTGGGATAACTATTTTTCTTTAGAAGAAAGACATAAAATATTAAATGCTACTAAAATTATAGTTAAACAAGAAGGTCAACAACAAATACATACAACTGTACAAGATGCAATTAATATATTAATTCTTGCAATTACTAAAACCTTTATAGGTGAACCGAGAGAATATCAAGCTAGAGCTTTTGAATTGCTAACTAATTTGACTTGCCCAAAGTTACAAGATTTTAGATGGTATAAGGATGTATTTCTTACAAAGGTATTTACTAGGCAAGATTGTAGTTATGCCCTTTGGAAAGAAAGATTTATTGTGGATTATCTAAGTTATTTGCTAAAAAGGTACGCTCGAGAATATGAGGGATATAAGGTGGATTTATACCTTATGATACACTCACATATTGAGAAATTATTGATCATGTTAATAATGAAGGTTTAGCTCTATATACAGATTTTAAGTTAAAGGCAAAAATGAAGAGTGATTTCCATCAAAGTAGAAAAGAATTAGGAAGTTTCTATAGTCAATATGGATATGAAAGGTTACATCCTCCTTTTGCTAGAAATAAGAGGAAACATAAGAAAAATCTCTATAGAAGAACTTTTAGAACAAGAACTTTTCGAGATAGAACCCTTAAGGATAACAAATCCCCTCAGATAGTTAAGAAGAATACAGTTAAAAGAAAAGGTAAAAGACATACAAGTGTGGAAAAGTAGGACATTATAAGTCACAGTGCAAGATGAGAGCAAAAAAAAATCTAGATATATTAGATAAGTGAAAACAACAAATGATGAGTTTGCTTCTCATCGATATAGATACAGATTTAGAAATAAGTGATAACCCTGAAGATTTATATAAAATAGAATCTAGTTATTCAGAAGATAGTTCGAGTGATATAGATAATTGTGAATGTGATGGTCCCTGTATTTGTAAGATAAATAGTATAAATGTAGTTACTAGAGAAACATATTTTCTTTTAGACTGTATAGATAAGATTGAAGATAAGGATGTTAAAAGACAATATTTGTTAAAACTAAAAGATGTGATATCACACAAAGACAAAAAACAATATAAGCCGTATGAGTTAAAAGAAATTTTTAATAGGTTCAATAGTAATAAAGAGAAACTTTTCTCTTCTTTAGCCGACCTATAAGGAGAAATTAAAATAGTTAAAAGAGAGATAGAAGAATTAAAGCAACAACATAATAAAATTAAACAAGATATTATTCAGTTACAAGTTAATAAAATTATAGATGTTCAAGCAGAACCCTCAGAAAATAAGAAAATAAATAATTTAGCTGAAACATTGTCTTATGATGAGTTTATTAATGTAATATCTAAAGTAAGCTTTCAGAAATAGATAGTTTTAGTTAAAATAATAGTTAATTATGATTTTCATTTAACTACGACTGCATTAGTTGACTCTGGTGGAGATCAAAACTGTTTACAAGAAGGATTAATTCCAACTATATATTATGAAAAAAACTAAAGAAAGGCTATACACAGCTGATAGTAGTAAGTTAAGGTTAGAATATAAATTAACAAAAGCAAAAATATGTGCTGACGATTTTTGTTTTAAAACGCCTTTTATTTTAGTTAAAAACCTTACTATAGGAGTAATACTAGAAACACCCTTTTTAGCTACTATCTATCCCTTTAAAGTAAATAATGAAGGATTAAAAACAAATATCTTAAATAATCAAATATATTTTAAATTTATGCAACCAATTAGACAAAAGGATTTAAGTGCTATGCAAGATATTTTTATATATAAAGAGATAAATCTTATTGAACAAAAACATAAGCATATTAGCTATTTAAAACAAGAGATTAATAACATTGGAATTGAAAATCAATTACAACAAACTCTCATACAACAAAAAATTAAAGACTTTGAAGAAATTTTAAATAAAGAAGTATGTTCAAATATTCCGGATGCCTTTTGGTCTAGAAAACAAGAAATAGTTCATTTACCATATATAAAAGATTTTGATGAGAAAAATATCCCAACTAGATCTAGAGCTATACAGATGAATAAATAATTACAAGAATACTGCTACAAAGAGATAAATGATTTATTAGATAAAGGATTAATTAGAAAATCTAAGTCCCCTTGGAGCTGTTTAGCTTTTTATGTCCAGAATGCAGCAGAAATAGAAAGAGGCGCACCCAAGTTAGTTATTAATTACAAACCTTTAAATAAAGTATTACAATGGATTAAGTATCCTATACCAATAAAAGAGATTTGTTAAAAAGATTACATAGTGCAAATATATTTTCTAAATTTGATATGAAATCAGGTTTTTGGCAAATACAAATACATGAATCTGATAGATACAAGACTGGCTTTAATGTTCCCTTTGGTCACTATGAATGGAATGTTATGCCATTCGGTTTGAAAAATGCCCTTTTTGAATTTCAAAATATTATGAATGATATTTTTAACAATTATCATGATTTTTCAATAGTTTACATAGATGATGTGCTTATTTATTCAAATGATATTGATCAACACTTTTCTCATTTGAAAAAGTTTTATAATATAGTTAAGCAAAATGGTTTAGTTGTTTCTTCTCCAAAGGTTAAACTATTTCAAACTAAAATAAGATTTTTAGGACATGACATTTTTTACGGTACTATTAAACCGATTGACAGATCAATTAATTTTACTGAAAAGTTTCCAGATGAAATTACTGATAAAAATCAGTTACAAAGATTTTTGAGATGTCTGAACTTTGTTGCTGACTTCATGAAAGATATTCGAATCTTATGTCAACCACTGTTCAATAGGTTAAGGAAAACCTCTTCTCCGTAGTCTGAAAAACATACCCAGTTAGTTAAAACCATAAAATCTAAAATTAAGAGCCTTCCTTGTCTTTCTATACCAAATCCCGATTCATTTCTTATAGTAGAAACAGATGCTTCAGATATAGGCTATGGTGGTATTCTCAAACAAAAATTACCAAATCAATCTTTTGAATCCTTAGTTAGGTATCATTCTAGAGCATGGAATGAGACACAAAAAAATTATTCAACTATTAAAAAAGAATTACTTTCAATAATTTTATGTATTACAAAGTTTGAAGATGATTTAATTAACGAAAAATTCCTTTTATGAATTGACTGCTCAGTAGCCAAAAATGTTTTGGAAAAAGACGTTAAAAATATTATTTCAAAACAAATTTTCGCTAGATGGCAAGCCATTTTATCGTGTTTCAATTTTGAGGTTGAAGCCATTAAAGATACTTCTAACTCTTTACCTGATTTTCTTACCCGCGAATTTTTGTAAGGAAAAGATAGAAACAAATAAGTTTTTCCCTTTATTTGAAGATTTTTTTAAGCAAAACTTAATGGGCACTCCCATTAAGAATAAAATTACAAGAGAAAGTTATGGAAAAAAGAGTGTGACTATTTCTTCTCAATTACCTGGCCCTTCAACAACTCAATTACTAATGCCAGCTTTTACTTCAACTACTTCTGTTACAAACAAACCAACCAATTACCATGATGCCCTTACCGGTGCATCATCGTCATCCACAATTAATTATCCTTATGTTAATAAGGATATAGAAATACCAATTACCTACATAAAAAAGGAATATATTAAATGTTCAAATTTCTTGGAAGTCGCTCAAAAGGTATTTCCTTCTAATTTCCATTTTATTCTCGAGTCACTTTCAAAAAACAGAAGAGTTTATATTAGTTGATATAGACTCTATCATTTTGGAACATATTCATGATCCGGAAGATGTTAAAAATGTTATATATTCAAAAGTTTAAATAAAAAAGGTTCTCTCTCTCTCTGATTGGAACCAGAATCCATACACTGAGAGAAAATTTAGTCAAAATTTTGCACTAATTTCTTTCAACTATGAGGATTATAAAAAGGCTTGGTATAATGCGTTTTATTTGAGAAATCATAATCATTCGTGGTTCATGATGATTCAACGAGGTTCAATTACAGAATTTCCTTATTGGTTTCAAGAATGGTTCAAGTATTTTGGATGTTCAATTAAAACTTTCCCTACAAAGATACTACAAGGCTTTGAACTCTATGATAAACAATTAACCAATTTCGGGCAAGATAACTCTCATTTGCAGTTACTTTTGGTATTCCATGGATCTTGTCCTAGAATTATCAAATTAAACAAGTTCAACCACTACCCTTTCCTCCTATGGTGGACAGAATTTTTAGCAACAAATGGTGGAAAGATTACAACCAGACCCAAGCCTATGTTCAAGCCGTTCAAAGATATTTCAGTTCTAAAAGACATCCACCTTTGGTGAAAAATTCAAAGAATCTAGATTTCATAACGGATAAGAGCAAATTGCAGGCTGCTCTTGCCGCTGCCAGTTCAATTGAAGAATTCAAGAAAACACTACAAGATATAAATAGTCAAGTATCGCAAGATGACGAAGATGAAAATGAAGCTACTTCTAGCTACTCACCACTCCATGAAGACGATTGTTAGATATAAATCAGATAGATTGAAATCTATCCAATTCAAATAAATATCAGATATGTTCAAGTAAAATTGCTTGTTTTATTAGGCTCTCTCTGTCACTTTATAAATATGTAAAGTTGTTTGTCTGTATTAGGCCCTACCCTATTTGTCTATATTAGGCCTATCTATCTTGTGTAGATAAGGTTTATCTTATTAGATGATAACTATCTGGACTTTAAGGCAAATGAAGTCCATACTCTTCTATAAATAGCTGAGTATGTTATGAGAAAGGCAGAGGTTTTAGAAGAAGTGTGCTTGTGCTATCTCTACCCCTGCTCTTTCAAAAGCTTTGTACTCTCTTTTCTTGTAAGTAATAAAGCTTTCTTTTGTACAATTATCGTTTTACATCTGTTTCGATTTAAATTACTTTTATTAAACTATTATTTTGCTTTAGTTAATTATTATTTGCTTTAATTCATTAACATGATTATTTATAATTATGAGTATAATATTACTTTGCCTAGACTCTACTCTCCTTTCCATTTCAGTTTAACAATTACTGTCACTCCACAATTAAAACTACACATTCATCTCTTTCTCCATCCCTTGACAATTAAAACTACACCTTTGATTCACTGGCTTTTCAATTCTTTGGTCGTTGAATGGAAATTGAAGAAATTGCAACCTAGGTTTTCAGTTTGAGTTAATTTGGGATTTTGGTTGATTGGGCAGTTGGATGATGAAATTGATGTGGGATTTGAGTTCTCTGTGAAAAATCGAGTTGGTAGCTGTGATTGGACTTCAAATTCGGCAAGATTCGACTTTTCAGCCACCATGGACGACGGCCAGTGGCGGCACTTCGGTCACCGGTCGGCGAGTCTCTGGTAAGACCCTAGGAGACAGAATAATCATCTCTTCGTACTGAACCCAAATTCAAACTCTGAATCACGATTGGTTGGGGATTTCCAAGAAACTGTTGTGAAAGTTTAATTAATTAAGGAAAGAAATAAATTCTTGCTTTCAATATTAGTAATAATATCTATTTATTTTCAAGTACTTATGGCACATGGATAGATGGATGTGCAATGATAAATGTTGTGAATGATTGCTTGTATACAATGTAATGTGATTGCAATCTGGAAGTTGGGACGATGTGGATCACTTGGGGCATAACCGTGGGTATGGTGAGAATGCCATTAGTGGGCATAAGTAGTGGGAGTGGCGGCACCCTTGTGCACTCCGTGGTTTGATGTGGATCGATGATAAAGAAAAAGAGAGAAAGAATAAGAAAAGAAAGGAAATATTTGACGAACTGGGTCTGTTGAGCTTGACCGAGGGTGGGCTCCCTAGGTGCACAAGTCTAGGACCACAAAATATATTATTGATGAGTAAAGCATGTTTAGGGAGAGCTTGTTCCTATTAAGGGGATTCCACTGCCTAACAACCACTTGATGTCCATATGATTGATATTCCTTATGGATGTTATGATTGGCACTGTATGAATGGAGAATGCCAAGCTAGAAAGGTTTAAGTACTTTTCATGTGAATGCCTAGGTTTGGTATTATATATTATTATTTATTGAATTTTATACTCACCCCACTTCTCTTTAAATTTTTCAGGAAATTGAACTCTGTTTTGTAATTTACTTGAAGCTCTATTCTTCCTTCTTTTCAGAGTTTGTTAAAGTAATGTCTAGATGTGTACAATGGTTCCTATATAACTAGGACCCTCTAATATTTGTAATAGAAGTAGAAATCTGCAATTATGATAAGAGTTTTATGAATGTAATAATAAAATTGATTACATGTGAATTATATTAAAAAATTGATAATACAAAGCGAATAGTTGAATGGAGCCCAATGAGTAAGGTTATTATTATACTTGTAAACTTTATGTAGTGCAGGCCCGTAAAGATTGAACAGATAATGAGAGACAAATATATATATATATATATATTCATATTGGTATTTGAATTAGGGTCTTGCAATAATTTAGATCATTAATATTATAATGGACCGTCCAACTGAATATTTTTTTGAGTTTATGGAATCGTAATCAGTGTTTAAGCTTACTATGGGCCTCAATGGCCTTAAGCCTACCTAGGTCCTAGTATCGGTCCAGCCCATGAAAACGGGTTGTGACACGTTCTTGGAACGTTTTAGGGTGTCTCTTTGAGGACGTGCGATTTTTCCCAAAATTTTGGAAAGAATCAAATCGAACGGGCTTGGTTTATTTTATTTAGTAAATCGGTTTTCTCTATTATCCCATTGTTAATCCTCTAAAAAGATTCTGTTACTTTGGTAAGAGTTTTATTTGGAGTCGCCACCTTTATTAGGGAAAAAAAAAATACTCGAATTAGTCGATTCTTTGGAATTGACTAATACGGTTTTAAACCAGAGGCGAGGTCTGGGAGTCAGGAACAAAATGGAAAGGTATTAGGCACCCATTTCGCTCGTCTAAACCAGCCTCCTCATTGTCCAAAGATTCACAATGATCAATAATAAGGTTAACTCTTAATTGAGAAGAAAAATGGTCCTAATGCAATTTTTGGAAAATATGTCATTCACACAAGTTATTGCAAGTATAGTAAACAAGAAATATAAAACATTCATGAAAAAAGGAGAGGCGAAAAGAGTTACAAACCATCTTAATCATTACAATCTACCCTCACCCCTCCGAATTTCCCAAACCCAATTTGTTTATTATAAATAAGCTCTTTAGTGAGATCCATTAAGATCTCTTTACATTTTGCAATAGCAAATAATAGAACGTAATAAGAAATAGAAATCCAAACAAACAACATAACAACAAAGATGGATAATATTTCCAGAACTAAAGATCATAAAATCCCAACCAACCAACAATCACGCACTCATAAGAATGGAAAATGATGCATGAACCAAATAAGAACTCAATGCATAAGGGTTTAGCACAACAATAAACATAAAAGCAATAAATTAAAGAGCATAAAATTAAATGATAGAAAAGTAAAATGCTTGTAATGTAAATAGCATTAATTAAAAGACTAGAAATTAAATGGTTAATCAAAATTTAAGCTCATGATCTTGATGTTCATCAAGGATGATGAACAAATTCATCAATCATAGCTCTCAACCTTGTTTTATTGTTTATTTGATCCATTTGTGACCAAATAAGTGCCCCAAACCCATTAAGGTCGGAGCTAGGTAACTGGATGTCCGAAAAAGTGGCATTTATTGAGCTTTTGGCATTCTAGACCTCTGAAATGAAGGGCGTTGTGTTACAGGGGGATATGACATGCGCCACCTAGTGGATTGAAGCTAAGGTTCTTAGAAACTACCTTTGAGGATTTTTTTTTTTTGATTAGTTCAAAAGTGGATGAAGAAACCCAAACAACTTGGCTATTGACCCAATAGTCCAAAATCCAAGATTAGATGTGTGTTTTTAGAAAGATTGATTGCAACTTACTCAGATTCTTTTTAGAAAACTTTTCTCTCTTAACCAAAATTAATAAGACTTGTTATAGATTTTAGGTTAAGGGAGTTTTGAGAGAAAAATTGCAAGAGTTTCTCTTACCAATCAAAAAATCCTCCCCTTTGTCTCACCCCCCAATGTCTAGGTGGTCCCATCTAGGGCTGACGTGGCAAAAATGCCACTGTCTGGCCCTACAACAGGACCGAGTCCACTTTACTGAAATGGAACGAGTGGCACGCAGAAGGAGGCGATGCACCAAAAAGTGTGTCGGGCGAGCCCGACTCACTTCCCGGGCGCAGTTTCGTCTCGAAATGCCCAGTGACCCAAAAAAGTAAAAATGGTTAAACACTTAAATAATCTCAGCCATAGACCATTGGTCTAAAAAATGGAGTGATCCTGATCCAATTTTATACAAAAAATGCCGTATCATCACTAAACCTTTTAGGGGTAAAATTTGAGCATCTACACTCTCTTTATAGGGATTGGTTTTCCTCTTTTCTGCTTTCTTCCTTGCTTGGTCTTGTGCCTTATTATGCTCTCTTGTTTGCTATTTTTCCTCTGTGTCTCATTTCTTTTGCTTTGACTGTGGCTTTGTTTTTCTCTAGTTTCTCTTTTATCCTTTAGTTTTTCTCCCTCCTGGCTCTCCTCAATTTGGTTGCATCGCATGTTTTGTCTTTTAGTCTTTTTCATAACCTCATTTACCTTTCTTTGGTTGCAAGATCGATGGATTGTATCTGAAGAAACATATCTGTCTATGTTTAAAACATCTTAATCTATTGTGACTGTGTGAAGAGATGGCAACTCATAGACAAGAACCGATAGAGGTTGTGGTTTCAGATGTTGGTGGTGAGCAGGGCTTGGGGAGCAAGTCGTTCCTTTGTCTGGCTTCCAAGTTCTGGTCTGATAGCATATTCAATAAGTATGCCCTCATGGATTCTATGATCTGAGTTTGGAAAGCAAAGCATGGGGTAGAAGCAAGGGAATTAAGTAAGGATGTGTTCCTTTTCCAATTTGCTCACTAGAAGGATCTACAAAACCTAGTCAATAATGGTCTATGGCATTTTCAAAAACACTTCTTGGTACTCAAGGAGCTAAAAGGGGATGAGTAGCCCTCTAGTTTGGATTTCTTTATAACCCCGGTGTGGATTAAAGCGTATGATCTGCTGGTTCAATGTATGCTTAAAGGGGTTGCCCGAATTCTGAGTGTTAAACTGGGTAGATTTCTTCAATGGCCTGACGATGGGGAATCGATTTAGGGAAAATTCATCCATTTTCGGATGGAGATTGATTTGAGGAAGCCTTTGTTGTGTGGCTTTATGATTAGTGTGGCATCTAGGAAGTCTATTTGGGTCCCATTCAAATATAAAGCCTTCCAACTTTTTGCTTCCATTGTTGCAGATGCGGACATTTTTCAAAAACTGTGAGGATCTAGAAAATGAGGAGGATGAGTCAAATGTCACTTTGCATTATGGAGATTATTTAAAGGCCTCACCATTGCATTTCAATCGTCTAGTTTGCAGTGAGAAGCTGGAAAAAAGGTTCCAGTTCTGTGGCTAAGAAATTATTCTTTAAACCCGTGAATAATTCTCCAATGGCTCCTAGGACGGGTTTGGTGCAAGATGATGAAGATGGGGGGTCAATGTTTGATGGCAGATCAGGGTGAAGTGGTAAATGAGATAGATGAAGTTCTAAATTAGCTAGAGATTTGGTGGTTTAAAAGGTTAGAAACTTGGATGTAACAAGCCCAACCATAATACCGAATGTACCAGAAACTCCCTTTGCGCCTTCACCTGACACTAGCTCACTTCCAAATATTCCTTTACCTAACAGTTTAAACTTACATGAGGTAGTAATATCAGTCCAAAAACTGGACCCAATAGAACCTGATGCCATGCTACCCAATAACCATGCGCCTCTTAGCTCTGTTTCCCTTATGTCCCCATTTGTACCGATCACCCCAAGCCTATCTCATAAAAAAGTGCCAAACCAGAAAGGTAATCCCCAACCAATTAATTTTCACCAAGACCATAACCCAAACTCAAGTAATTTGCAAACTAATACCCTGTCTTCTTTTAAGCCTACCCAGTTTGTTCAAAAAGCTCTTCCAAGCCAACCAAAATAAACTTCTTGAAAAAGGTAGGTGAGATGGGTGGGAGCTGATGGGAAATCGAGTAAGACTCAGAATAATGGGAAAATGAAACCTTACATGGAAGAATCAACAGACATGGAAATTGACTCGTTGTGTTTGAATCAGAAAAGGCAAAAAGGGTCGGCTTGTATAACTGGAGATGGTCTATCTATTTCGCTGGCAACTGCATGGAAGTCTCACCAATTTCCATGAGTTCCATATGTTGGAACTATAGAGGGCTTAGGAACCCTCATGCAGTTCGAATATCGAAGAAGTTTATGAAGCATGAAGATCCCGTTTTCGTTTTCCTTATGGAAACGAAATTATTATCATATGAAATGAAATGATTTGGGGAGGCTTTTGGTTTTCCAAATGGTATAGATGTTAAGTGCTTTATAGAAAAAGGTAGGAAAGGTGGCTTAAGTCTTATATGGAATCACTCAATTGATATCCAACTACTATCGTTTTCCAACTACCACATAGATGTCGAAGTACACAAGCTTTGGAGATTTACTGGGTTTTACGGGCGACCAGAGGACCATTTGAAACAACAATCCTGGGCCTTATTAGATACTCTATCTCCTCTCATTCTGACTTGCCATGGATTGCAGGAGGAGATTTCAACGAAATCCTATATCACTTTAAGAAGACTAGGGGCCAAAGTATAAATCAGTTAAGAATGAATGATTTTCATGTTATTCTTAATAGATGTGGTTTAATCGATTTGGGATATAATGGACTGCATTTCATGTGGTCATGGACAAGGCGCAGATGGGAATATTCAAGAATGTCTCGATCGTATAGTTGGAATGTTCGACTAGTGTGTGTTGTTCCCAAACTATTAGGTGGACCACCTTCTCCGTCAAGGTTTTGATCATTGTCCGGTTCGTCTTTTGTGGTCCCGTGGTCAGTTAAATAAATGCAGTAAATGCCCTTTCCAGTTTAAGAGCATGTGGCTGCAGGATAAGAGTTGTAGGAGGGCAGTCGCAGATTTGTGGGCCGATCACGATCTCATGGACACTGAACCTTCTCTTGAAAGCAAACTAACTCATTGTGGAAGGGACTTGAAAAAATGGGAAGGAGACCAGTTTGGGTATGTTAATGTTTTTTTATAAAAATCTAACAGAGAAGTTACGTGTTCTGCAGGCAGGGTACAGTCTATAAGTGCGATTGAGGAGCAATGAAGGATTGAGCTGGATATTAAGGAGCTTCAGGGAGGAGTGCATGTGGGCTCAACATTCTTGAGTTCAGTGGCTTAAAGGAGGAGATAGAAATATTGCCTTTTTTCATTCGAAAGCAAACTTTCAAAGAAAAAAGAACATAGTGGAGAAAATCAAAAATGATTTGGGCCAAAATTTTTTATCAAGAAGAGGACATTTCGTGAGTAATGACAGATTATTTTAAGGATCCTTTTCTTCCTTACAGCCATTAGATTATGAAGAAGTTCTAAACACTATAGAAGAAGGGTTAACGATACGAATTCACAGTTCTTGAGGACGATGGTGTTTTCGTGAAAGAAAATTGGATGGGCTTGTTTCATTTTATTTGGTAAAAATGATTTTCTCTTTATTAGACCCATCCATTGATCCTGGAGAAAAATACCTCTGACTTTAGTAAGAGTTTTATTTTAGAGTTGCCACCGTCTTTAGGAAAAATTCTCAAATTAATTGATTCTTTGGAGTCGACTAATTCGATTTTGAACCAGAGACTGGGTAAGGGAGTTTGGTATGATTTCGGGTAGGTGTTAGGCACCCGAATCGCCCATTTGGAAATCGGCCTCCTTCGTTGTCTATCTATTCACAATGATTGATAATACGATTAACTTTAATTGAGATGTAAATAAGTTTTGATGCACTTTTAGAAGACATGGCAAACAGACACATAATTACATGTATAAAGCATAAAATGAATCATCCAAAAAAGGGGAGAAGGAGAAAAGGATTACAACCTCTTCCTAAAGTATATCCTACCTATTTATCACATTAAAATTTTCCAACCCTTTAATTTATTACAAGCAAACAATAATGGGACCCATTAAGGTCATTTACATAGAGCTTTAATAGTAAAGCGATAAATAACACAAATGGATAATAAAGAAAATACAGAATTGAATAAGCATCCACAGAACTAAACAAAAAAACTCATTCAATAATGCAATATGATGAATGTTCATGTTCATAAAGTAATGTTTAATGGGTTATCCCAATAATAATCAAAGAACAATGAATAGGATTACATAAATGTAAAGGAAAGAAACTTAAAAACGCATAAAAGTAAAGGGCAATAAATTAAAAGCAAGAATTTAAAGGTTTAAGCAAGATTTAAGCTTAAAGCCTTGATGTTCACCATGGTTGGTGAATAGATACACTTGTCACTACCCATTTCTTGTTAGTTTTACATTTATTCAATCCACCATGGTTTGATATTGCGATCCAGAATAGTAAAGTTTGGTGCTTGATCCAATGGAACTCTGATTCGAGACCGTTTTGTTGATTTTATATTTTGGACCTCTGAAACGAAGTGGCGCACGCCAGACTTAGTGGTATTTGAACCTTGCCCTAATCAAAAGATGCAGAATAATGTTTTAGAACTCTCTAACTAGGGGAGAATGGTGTGCGACGCACGTAGTGGCATAAGGCCCCTACCTAATAGCACACGCCACTTCTGACGCAGTCAGAAGCTTTCTGGTTCACTGATTTCTCTCCTAACCAATATAGAAAAGGTGTTTTAGCACATCAAAATAAAAGAAACAAATGAAGAACAAGTTGTGGGCTCTCAGAGATTACCTTGTTTGAAATATTTTAAATATTTTGGGAAAAATGAACCAAAGAACCCAAAAGTTTTCATTTTCAATCAACAAATCCAAGTCTAAGTTTAATGTGAGTATTTGTGGGTCTTTGATCACAAAGTCAGGGAAGTTTTTATAAAAATGATTAAATGAAAACCCCAGCTCCAAGTTAGAAACACAAGCTTTAACTTAGATTAAGGATTGAGTTTTCAAAATGGTAGAGTTTTCCCTTTGTAATCAAAAAAACCTCCTTAGCACACTTCCCAATGCCCTATTTATAGGCAAATGGATAATGTTACCCTAATTTTAGGGCTTAGGTGGCAAGTGCCATAAGTGGGCCCCAAGATCGGGCCGGGCCCATTTTTACCACATCGGACCAGGTGGGACACTGTTGACCATGATTTCAACACCGAGCTTTAAGGAACTTTGCTATGGTTCCAATGGCATAAGAATCAGCTCGATCGGATGTCGTTTGGGCCTTGAACGGACTCTCGAAAGCCCGAAAATCCTAAAATCAAAGACCAGGGGCAGGGCAGAAATTTGCCCTGATCAGCGCTGACCTCCTCCTACCGGCACCGATCAGCCCTAGATTGGAACTGATCTGGTGCCTGTCGAGCACCTTAAATGGTACCGATCCTCGGCGCAACAGTATTGATTTAGAGGACATTGGTACCACCGTGTTCTCTGTCCAGAAGCCCCTTGGCCTATAAATAGGGCTCTTCCCTGTGACATCCTACCGAGTCAAGTCTTTGCATAGTCGAGTCTTGCATTGAGTTGAGTCGAGTTGAACCAAACCCGGTTGGGGTAGAATGGGATTATTAGTGGACTTACTTGATTGAGAGAAAAAGAGCAAAGTGTAAGGATTAGGATTTAATGGCATTAAAAGAACAAGCTTGGGTATTAAGTTATAGCCTTTTGACAATTGAGGTATCATTTAGTAAGTTTCCATCATTTATCTTGATTTTGTGATGACTTACCCGTAATCATCCCATTCACTTTCCCATTGCTTATCTTTATCTTTATCTTCTTCATCTCCTTCATTTCCTTTATTTCTCCATCCATTTAGGCAACCTCAATTCTCTCCAAGTAAGTAGAATTACTTGCAGCTTATTGTTATTCAGTCTCTACTTGAGTGATATTGTAGATAAGTTGTAAGAATTTTGATGTGTATAGGAGAAGGGAGTTCAAAGAGTGTAGAAAAGAGAAGCTAAAGAAGAGTTCAAGCTTTTTGGAGTAAAGGTTTGATATCTCTTGATTTTTATTATTGTCTTTGCATGAGAATTTGTGTGGTGTGTTGCTATTGAGCCAATATATTGCTTTATGTTGGAGAATGGTAGTGGTGAGAAAACAGGGGAGGTATTGAATTTATGTTGAAAACAGGGGAGGACTTCATCTTGATTTTGACCCTAGTTAATGATGGAATTAGGAAGTGTCATAGAAGAGTTATTTGTTCCTCTATGTGTTAGCTTTGCTTGGGTTTTTGAATCACCCAAATTGGATTTGTATATTGAGAGATATGACCAAATGAGTGCAGACTGTGCAGGGTGGAAACGCGTCGCGACCTGGTACTGCGTAGGCTGGAAGCACGTCGCGCGCTCGCGACTTTGCACTGCGCGCGCGCGACTTTCACTTCAAACTCACTGACTCTCATTTTGCTCTTCTCGCGCTCGCGACCTTGTAAGACGCGCTCGCGAAGTTGGCCCTTGGCCTGGAAGCGCTCGCGACTTGCATTGCGCGCTCGCGTAGTTGGCATGAAAACTCACTGTCTCTCATTTGGCATACTACGCGCTCACGACTCTCAAGTACGCGATCGCGACTTGTGCCTGAGAACTCACTGTCTCTCATTTGGCACACTACGCGCTCGCGACTCTCAAGTACGCGATCGCGACTTGTGCCTGATAACACACTGTCTCTTATTTTCTGCATCTCGCGCTCGCGACTTGGCTTTTCCTGCATTTTTGGACTTTCTTTTTCTATGTAATTGGGTTCTTTGCTCAACTTGTATGCATCCAATCATTTCAAAACAAAAAGACAACATTAGAACATGGATCAAAACAACATCCAAGCATGCAAATGATGTGAAATCATATGAACATTATAATTTATGAAGTGATGAACTATTACTATGATGTTGTGTTATACATTTTGACATACCAACATTATGCTCCATTGAGGTTAGGTAGAAACCATGTCGATAAGGCCATGTCGCGACATAGGATAGCAGATCTGCGCCTCATACAGTTTGTTACTCCGGCTACAGGCCGTTGAGTGGATATGATTATATGGGCCATAGCAGCCAAGTATACAGTATTCATCCAGTTTATACAGTTTTTCTTATCACCTCGGTTTCGCTATAACCTTATGGAGCCATACAGATATCTGGACATAACATTACATAAATCATACAGATAAATGAAAGATATCATGATATGTGTGCTTATGTGTGCCTTGTGTGCCTACATGATTCTTTATATACAAGTATGTGCTTTATTGTTTCTTTCCTTGTTGAGATATCCACTGAGCTTTATTTGCTCAGCGAGTTACCTGTTTAACTCGCAGGTTTTGAGACTGGTCCGTAGAGGATCCGTTTACAACTGCTGCAGTTCATCTGTAGAAGACTCGGTCTTCAGGGTAGAAACTCATTTTGTTATTCTTTTTATGGCATGTACAGGGCATACAGTTAGGCCCAATCCATTTTGTAACTAGTATCATGTCTTGTAAAGATTATAGACAGTATTAATATAACAGCATCAGTACATTATTCCTATAAGCAACTCAGCATGATATTAGATTCATTATACATTATGATTTCAGCATGTCAGTTCATTCAGTCAACCAGTTTGTAGCGTCTCGTCTCGGTTTATTCGGGTTTACGGGTGGACCGGGAAGGGATGTTACAAATTTTGGTATCAGAGCCCTAGGTTCAGTTTCCCTGGGCTTGCATTCATAAGTCAGTATAGTGTACATGCCATGACTACCCTGATGAACTAAGCAGTTGTTGTTCTTTTAGGAGGATGTCACAAGAGGGTGAGAGTGAGTCACACGCCTCCAGAGCAGTGGAGGGTGAGGCTCCAGCAGCACCAGGTCAAGAGGCATTATTAAAGCAACTTGCAGATACTTTTCGACAGATTGCAGGGGTGATGCCTCAAGCACCAGTCGTAATAGAAAGAGAAAGAAAGCCCCCACTGGAGAAGCTTCGAAAATATGGTGCGAAGGAATTCAGTGCCAGTAAAGATGATAGTCCAGAAATAGCTGAGTATTGGTTAGATGGGACATCGAGAGTTCTGGAACAATTGCAGTGTACACTAGAGGACAAGTTGATTTGTGCCACATCATTGCTAATAGATGAAGCATATACATGGTGGACTACTGTTCAGCAGCGAGTATCAACAGAGCAGCGTACATGGCAATTCTTCTTGGACGAATTCAAGAAGAAGTTTATCACAGAGGCTTACCTAGATGCGAGAAGGAAGGACTTCTTATACCTTCGACAGAATAGACTGTCAGTTTCAGAATATGAAAGAGAATTTACCAGGCTCAGCCGGTATGGTAAGGGGATAGTGGCTACAGAAGCTGAAAGGTGTAAAAAGTTTCAGGAAGGCCTGAATGATGAGATTCAGATGGGAGTGGTAGCTTCCAGATTCAGAGAGTTCTCAGCTTTGGTAGAGGCAGCTCAGGAGATAGAGCGAATTCAGGCCAGTCAGCGTACCAGGCGCCAGCGGACTCAGCAGAGGAGAGACCAAACTCAGAGTGCACCTAGTAGCTATCAGTCAAAAAGTAAGAGATTCAGAGGTGCTAGTAGTTCAGATGGTTCTAGACCTTCCTTTAGCCAAGGCGCAGCTAGGGGTGCTAACATGCCAGCGGTATCAGTTGTGGCTAGTTCCGCCGGTGGTAGTCGAGGTTCAGGCAGAGGAACTGGTAGAGGCACCAGTAGAGGTGCAGAGACAGCCGGTTATCCTTTTCCACCTTGTGAACATTGTGGCAGACGGCATGGTGGAGATTGTTGGTTGGTGACTGGTAAATGTTGGCTATGCGGAGCATCAGACCATCAGAAGAAAGACTGTCCTAAGAGGGCAAGAGTTCCTACACAGTTCATAGCAGGCAGAGGTAGAGGTGAGAGCTCCGGAGGGCAGAGACAGCAATCAGAGACTGTGGATAGACCCGATACTAGAGGTCCAGCCAGGGTTTATGCTATGCGAACCAGGGAAGAGGAGGAAGCTCTAGATGTAATAGTTGGTGAGTTTTCTCTATGTGGTCATACAGTTTATGCTTTAATTGATCCTGGATCATCTCATTCATACATTAGTGTACCTAAACCTTGGGTTAAAGGGTTAGAAGTTGCATATGTGAGTCAGGGTATGGTAGTTACTAATCCACTAGGTGATGTAGTAAAAACCCATACAGTGATCGAAGGATGTCCAATTGTCATTCATGGAAGAGAGTTTCCAGGAGATCTGATGGAGTTACCATTTAGAGAATTTGATGTTATTCTGGGTATGGATTGGTTATCGAGATATCAGGCTCTCGTTGATTGTGCAAAGAAAAGGGTGACATTATATACACCAACAGGGGACGAGATTATAGTAGTTGGGAAGCGGCGAGAGTTTCTGGGTAATGTGATATCAGCCATGGCAGCAAAGAGATTAATTCAGAAGGGTTGTGAAGCATACTTGGTATGTGCATTACACGTAGAGCAAGAACAGTCAAAAGTGCAAGACATACCAACAGTGTGTGATTATCCAGATGTATTTCCAGAAGAGTTACCAGGATTACCACCAAGGAGGGAAGTGGAGTTTACCATAGATGTCTATCCTGGAGTAGCACCAGTATCAATTGCACCTTACAGAATGGCACCAGCCGAGCTAAAAGAGTTGAAGATTCAGCTGCAGGAGTTATTAGACAAAGGCTTTATCAGACCCAGTGTATCACCTTGGGGAGCACCGGTATTATTTATAAAGAAGAAAGATGGATCATTCAGATTGTGCATTGACTACAGACAACTGAACAAACTGACAATCAAGAATAAGTATCCATTGCCTCGCATTGATGATTTGTTTGATCAATTAAAGGGTGCAGGTATGTTTTCTAAAATCGACCTCAGGTCGGGATACCATCAGGTGTGGATAAAGGAAGAAGATATCGCTAAGACTACATTCAGGACCCGATATGGTCACTATGAATTTTTAGTCATGCCATTCGGGCTCACAAATGCACCAGCGGTTTTCATGGACCTCATGAACCGCGTGTTTCATTCATATTTAGATCAGTTTGTGGTGGTGTTCATAGATGACATTTTGGTCTACTCCAGAGACAGGGTTGAACATGATAAACATTTGCGGATCGTACTTCAGACATTGAGGGATAAACAGCTGTATGCCAAGCTCAGTAAGTGTGAGTTTTGGCTGGAAGAAGTTTCTTTCTTAGGACATGTGGTATCATCTGAGGGTATCAGAGTGGATCCTAAGAAGATTGAAGCTATTGTTAATTGGAGACCACCCAGAAATGTTACAGAAGTTCGCAGTTTTCTGGGTTTAGCCGGTTATTACAGAAGGTTCGCAAAGGGATTCTCTATCATTTCATCACCTTTAACAAAATTATTGAAGAAAGCAGTTGTATTCCAATGGGATGATAGATGTCAGCAGAGTTTTGACACTTTGAAGAAAAAGTTGACTGAAGCACCAGTGTTGACCCAGCCAGTGTCAGGTAAAGACTTTGAGATTTACAGTGATGCCTCTCATATTGGGTTAGGATGTGTACTTATGCAAGAAAGGAAAGTGGTAGCTTATGTCTCCAGATAGTTAAAGCCACATGAATTGAATTATCCAACCCATGATTTAGAACTGGCAGCCATTGTTCTAGCATTTAAAGTATGGCGGCATTATTTGTACGGTGAGAAGTGTTACATTTACACAGATCATCAGAGTTTAAAGTATTTACCAACACAGAAAGACTTGAATTCAAGACAATGGAAATGGATGCAGCTTCTGGCTAATTATGATTATGTCATTAATTACCATCCTAGCAAAGCTAATGTGGTAGCTGACGCCCTTAGCCGGAAATCATTGTTTGCTTTGAAAGCAATGAGAATTCGCATGGAGTTGCAACAGCAGGGAGTGATTCTAGCACAGATGCAAATACAGCCATCTTGGGTTCAGGAAGTTGCAGAAGCACAGAAGCAAGATGCACAAACAGCACTATGGGTGAAACAAGTACAGGAAGATCATGGTGGGAAATTCAGATTGGATAACAGTGGAGTCTTATTCTATGAAGACAGAGTTGTTGTACCGCAGACAGGAGAGCTTAGACAAAAGATTCTGCATGAAGCTCATAACAGTCCATATACAATGCATCCCGGTAGTACCAAGATGTATCAAGATTTGAAGAAAGGCTATTGGTGGCCGGGCATGAAGAACAATATTGTACATGTTGTAACAAGATGTTTAACATGTCAACAAGTAAAAGCAGAACATCAATTGCCAACAGGGTTGCTTCATCCAATAACAGTGCCAACATGGAAGTGGGATCAGATCACAATGGATTTTGTTACTGGATTACCTCAGACGCAGCGGAAGCATGATGCAGTATGGGTGATTGTGGACAGATTAACTAAATCTGCACACTTTTTACCAGTTAGGATGGACTATTCTCTAGACAAGTTAGCAGAAATTTATGTTAGAGAAATAGTTCGACTACATGGAGTTCCATCATCCATTATATCTGATCGTGATCCAAGGTTTACATCGAAGTTTTAGGGTAAACTGCAGGAAGCATTAGGAACGAAATTGCATTTCAGCACTGCATTTCATCCTCAAACAGATGGCCAATCAGAGAGAGTCATACAGATCCTAGAAGACATGATGAGAGCATGTGTCATAGAATTTGAAGGCAATTGGGACAGATATGTACCTCTCATGGAATTTGCCTACAACAACAGCTATCAATCGAGCATTAAAATGGCACCATATGAAGCATTGTATGGTAGACAATGCAGGACACCCGTGTGTTGGACAGAACTTAGTGAGAAGAAGATTTTGGGTCCAGATTTGGTTAGAGAAACTGAAGAGAAAGTGGAGATCATCAGAAAACGGCTGAAAGAAGCAAGTGATCGACAGAAGTCTTATGCTGATTTAAAGAGAAAGGATATTGAGTACTCGGTCGGTGATAAAGTATTTCTGAAAGTTTCACCATGGAAAAAGATCCTAAGGTTTGGACGAAAGGGTAAGCTTAGCCCTAGGTTCATTGGTCCATACGAGATTGTTGAACGTGTCGGACCATTAGCCTATCGCCTAGCATTACCTTCAACCTTAGATCGGATTCATAATGTCTTTCACGTATCAATGTTAAGGAGATACAGATCAGACCCATCACATGTATTATCAGCAGAAGAGATTGACATTCAGCCGGATCTCACTTATGAAGAAGAACCAGTTCAGATCCTAGCAAGAGAAATGAAAGAATTGCGGAACAAGAAAATAGCATTGGTAAAAGTTCTTTGGAGGAATCATAAGACAGAAGAAGCAACTTGGGAATCTGAAGAAACCATGCGACAACAGTATCCGCAGTTGTTCACAACAGGTAAACTTCGAGACGAAGTTTTTATTTAGGAGGGGAGAATTGTGACATCCTACCGAGTCAAGTCTTTGCATAGTCGAGTCTTGCATTGAGTTGAGTCGAGTTGAACCAAACCCGGTTGGGGTAGAATGGGATTATTAGTGGACTTACTTGATTGAGAGAAAAAGAGCAAAGTGTAAGGATTAGGATTTAATGGCATTAAAAGAACAAGCTTGGGTATTAAGTTATAGCCTTTTGACAATTGAGGTATCATTTAGTAAGTTTCCATCATTTATCTTGATTTTGTGATGACTTACCCGTAATCATCCCATTCACTTTCCCATTGCTTATCTTTATCTTTATCTTCTTCATCTCCTTCATTTCCTTTATTTCTCCATCCATTTAGGCAACCTCAATTCTCTCCAAGTAAGTAGAATTACTTGCAGCTTATTGTTATTCAGTCTCTACTTGAGTGATATTGTAGATAAGTTGTAAGAATTTTGATGTGTATAGGAGAAGGGAGTTCAAAGAGTGTAGAAAAGAGAAGCTAAAGAAGAGTTCAAGCTTTTTGGAGTAAAGGTTTGATATCTCTTGATTTTTATTATTGTCTTTGCATGAGAATTTGTGTGGTGTGTTGCTATTGAGCCAATATATTGCTTTATGTTGGAGAATGGTAGTGGTGAGAAAACAGGGGAGGTATTGAATTTATGTTGAAAACAGGGGAGGACTTCATCTTGATTTTGACCCTAGTTAATGATGGAATTAGGAAGTGTCATAGAAGAGTTATTTGTTCCTCTATGTGTTAGCTTTGCTTGGGTTTTTGAATCACCCAAATTGGATTTGTATATTGAGAGATATGACCAAATGAGTGCAGACTGCGCAGGGTGGAAACGCGTCGCGACCTGGTACTGCGTAGGCTGGAAGCACGTCGCGCGCTCGCGACTTTGCACTGCGCGCGCGCGACTTTCACTTCAAACTCACTGACTCTCATTTTGCTCTTCTCGCGCTCGCGACCTTGTAAGACGCGCTCGCGAAGTTTGCCCTTGGCCTGGAAGCGCTCGCGACTTGCATTGCGCGCTCGCGTAGTTGGCATGAAAACTCACTGTCTCTCATTTGGCATACTACGCGCTCGCGACTCTCAAGTACGCGATCGCGACTTGTGCCTGAGAACTCACTGTCTCTCATTTGGCACACTACGCGCTCGCGACTCTCAAGTACGCGATCGCGACTTGTGCCTGATAACACACTGTCTCTTATTTTCTGCATCTCGCGCTCGCGACTTGGCTTTTCCTGCATTTTTGGACTTTCTTTTTCTATGTAATTGGGTTCTTTGCTCAACTTGTATGCATCCAATCATTTCAAAACAAAAAGACAACATTAGAACATGGATCAAAACAACATCCAAGCATGCAAATGATGTGAAATCATATGAACATTATAATTTATGAAGTGATGAACTATTACTATGATGTTGTGTTATACATTTTGACATACCAACATTATGCTCCATTGAGGTTAGGTAGAAACCATGTCGATAAGGCCATGTCGCGACATAGGATAGCAGATCTGCGCCTCATACAGTTTGTTACTCCGGCTACAGGCCGTTGAGTGGATATGATTATATGGGCCATAGCAGCCAAGTATACAGTATTCATCCAGTTTATACAGTTTTTCTTATCACCTCGGTTTCGCTATAACCTTATGGAGCCATACAGATATCTGGACATAACATTACATAAATCATACAGATAAATGAAAGATATCATGATATGTGTGCTTATGTGTGCCTTGTGTGCCTACATGATTCTTTATATACAAGTATGTGCTTTATTGTTTCTTTCCTTGTTGAGATATCCACTGAGCTTTATTTGCTCAGCGAGTTACCTGTTTAACTCGCAGGTTTTGAGACTGGTCCGTAGAGGATCCGTTTACAACTGCTGCAGTTCATCTGTAGAAGACTCGGTCTTCAGGGTAGAAACTCATTTTGTTATTCTTTTTATGGCATGTACAGGGCATACAGTTAGGCCCAATCCATTTTGTAACTAGTATCATGTCTTGTAAAGATTATAGACAGTATTAATATAACAGCATCAGTACATTATTCCTATAAGCAATCTCAGCATGATATTAGATTCATTATACATTATGATTTCAGCATGTCAGTTCATTCAGTCAACCAGTTTGTAGCGTCTCGTCTCGGTTTATTCGGGTTTACGGGTGGACCGGGAAGGGATGTTACATTCCCCCTCATTTTTAAGCACCTTTTTGTTCATCACCGAATGGGGTACCTTTTGTTACAAAATGATGTCATTTGAGCTGAAGAATGCGGGTGCCACTCACTAGAGGATGTCTACCACGATCTTCCATTATCTATTGCACAAGAATATAGAGATGTATGCTGATGACATGGTTGTCCACTGTCACATCCCGACCCGGCAAAGCGATCTTAGGATGGCAGGCTAGCTAGGGTAGTGGAATGCGGGACACAGGAATAAATCTGTAACACCCGCCGCCCGATCCCGAAAGACCCAACGGTGGATGCCACATTCGGTGCCGGAGGCACCATCCTAACCTACATATAAATCAAACAATCATATTATGAATTAGAAGTGACTTAGTATTCATAAGTTTAGCAAGTAATAATATTTTGTTTTGAAAATGATTTGGGAGAGTCCTACAGAAAAACTGCAAGAGTTTTCCCTAAAAATAGAAGTTGCCAAACATATGAATACAAAGCACTCCCAATTCCAAACTCCAAACCCCATCAAACTCCAATAACAACACAAGAGCACTTCTATCATTTCATATCCTCAATAACATTATAATATTGATCAATTCAATACATTCATTTAAACATATCAACTTCTAATTTTCTAACCATTAAATAAGTCCAAGTTTATCTCCCAATATATATACACCAAAATAATTTACAATAACATGCTTAAGTTATAAATGAAATAATACAGTCTCCAAAAATGTAATACTTATACATGCCATAATTTTTAGTTACATAAAATACTAATCAACTACCAAAAGATCTCTTCAGCTCTGATGCTACTCTTCAGGTCTTTAAGCAGCAAGCACAATCTCCAACCTGCGCGTGATAAAATCAACACGCTGAGTATAAAACTCAGTGGTGCTCATAAAACACAACAAACCAATGTTGTGATGACAACATACTTAAAAATCATTTATATACATAAAATCATTAAATTTGAACATGTATTACATATGTATACCAACACATCATGCTTTAAAAATTCATTTGATATCATAAATACGTTATGGTAAACTACGAGTTATTAACATAATGTGATCTCATTTATTTCACTTCCTTAAAACTATTGTATAAGGGCTCACATACACGTAGGAGAAAAAGAAGCAGATAAGTTTTCATAGCTTGTTCATAATGGCATTAGGTCTCCAACCTTTTCATAACATATAGAGCGCGTCCGCCCTAACATAAGACACCCACGTGCCTAGCATATGATCATAGCTTCTTATCATAATGGCATCAAATGCCGAGCATGCTCATCATACATAATAAAATCAAATCATGCATCAAATCCACACCAAGTATATTAGAGCCCAAAAACATTTCTCATAAAATTCATTTTCTTTAGTCTTCTCAAAATAAAAACTTAATTTAAACTTAAGTAATTCATAAAAATTCTCATACTTAAACAAAATGACTTAACATAGAAAAATTCCAGCATAAAAATAACATTGACCTTTGCTGTGTTTTTAAAACATAACTTGAGTTATGGGTCTCCAAATTAAATGAAATCAGAGTCATTAGAAAGCTAAGACAAAATCCTACAAATGTTATGAAGGGATCACAGCCCAGATCAAAATGAAAGATAACAAAACAAAGCTAGGAACACAAACTAACAGACCAGACCTGATTCAGCAGAACCAAGTCCATTGTTTATTGAATTCCTGCTAAACCCCACACTCAAATTAAATCAATCCAGAACGAGACAATTCTCAAGACACAGGGCAACAACGTTTCTGAAGAACTCAGAACCTAATCTTGTCATTATAGGGGTCAAAATGGGCACTCAATTCAGTGATGCATGTGGCCCGACACAAACAGAGTCAGTTTGAGTTTTTCAGCCATAAGTTGAGTTATATATCTCCAAATTGGACACAAGAGGATGGGTTGGAAAGCTAAGAGATAGACCTACAACTTTTATGAAGGACTCAGACACAGATGGAAATTAGAAAGGATTGAAGAATGGTCCTAAATCTCACTCAAAATCACGTTTTTCCCAAATTCAGTTTACTTTAGCCATGAAAGGAACATGAACCACAAAGATACAAGGTAGAAATGTCTACCACAACATAAATACTCATCAAACATCATCCAAGAGCATGTAATGGCAACCAAAATTCAACAAATCAATCATTTCATACAAAATCTCAAAATATACACATAATAGCATAAAGACACAAAATCAAAATTTGAGTAAGGCAAGTGTGTTTATGAACACTAACCTTCAAAACAAACTTTAACAAGCTTTAATCAAAGCTTCTCAAGCTTTGGTCTTGCCTTTATCCTTATTAGAAGGCTCTCCACCCTCTACATGGAAGAAACTCAAAATCAAACAAAGAAAACAAATAAAAGAAGTAATTGGAGCATGATTAAGCATGTATATGCTAAAAGACAACTCTAAACCCAAAAATAATGAGATTATCATAAAATCACTTACTTGACCCAAGTAGGAAAATCACCAAATTCCTTGAAATTAGTCACCAAAAATGACTTCTCTAGCTTCACTCTCTAATATTTAGTGCTTAAATCAAGTTGGATGGGTGAATTTAATGTGTTTACTTGGTAAGAATTGAAGAAAATGAAGAAGAAAAAGAAGAAGAAGAAGAAGAAGAAGAAGAAGGAGGAGGAGGAAGAGGAAACGTGGAAGTAGAAGAAGATGGCAAAAGTTGGTGGTCAATAATTGATGGTTGCCTTTAATAAAGCAACTAAGGGTATTTTGGTCTTTTCTCCAAATTGGAGGGTGTTTTGGTCTTTTCTCCAAATATTCTCCAATTAAATTCCTTCAAAATATTATTTATCTCCACAAAACTCTCTAATTTATTCCATAAAAATAATTCCTCAAATTTTCTCCATAAAAATAATTTGCTCAAATTTCCTTACTTAATATAGCACCATAATTCACTATTCACTAATTATCTAAATTCTCCAAAAATATTCCTTACTTACTTTCTACCCATAAAAACCATGCATACATGCTCCAAAAATGTTAAATAAAATATAAAACATAAATAGTAATTTTTCCGGACAAAAAATAATACCAACTTCTGGACCGGTGGTACTATTCACAGACCGGTAAACTACTATTAAAACACAGGAAAAATGGGGCGTTACAAAATCGAATCATATATCGAAAAGGGGGAAACTAATCATTGGAGGTGGTTTTTGGTGGAATGGCTGGAGAGTTGAAAGAACTCCAGGGTTAAGCGTGCTCGCTTAATAGAAATCTCAAGATGGGTGACCTCCTGGGAAGTTTTCCATTTCACCTGCGGGACAAAACCGTGAGGTGTAGGGCGTGCGGGGACTACACAACGGGGAAGGGCGTCCGTGGACTACACCAAAGCGGACAATTCCTCTGGTGATTAGAGTTGGGGTGTGACATCCATAGTAGGGACGGGCCAAGCCATCTAATTGCCCTTGAACAATTCTTCTCCAGACCCCCTCATACAACCTGAAACTTAATCTTGGTAAGTGGCTCTTTGGGGCTCCATCTAGCATCCTCCTGGGCTACATGGTCTCCAAGAGAGGGATTGAGATTGATCCATCAAGGTTAAAAGCCATCTTAGAGATGCAATCTCCTAAGAAAGAAAAGGAGATTCAGGGGTTCTAAGGCCGCCTTCAATATATTAGCCGATTTGTTTCACAGTTAGCGGACACCTATAGACCAATCTTCAAGAAGTTAAGAAAGAATGCCCCAAAAACTTGGGATGAACAGTATCAAAAAGCCTTTGAATAGATCAAAGCATACCTACTCAATCCTCTAGTTCTTCAGCCTTTGAGGCCCAAAAAACAATTTCTTCTCTATCTTTCAATGACTGACGAAGCCATAGGGGCAATGTTAGCATAAGAAGCACTAGATTTCCACAAGGAGAATACTCTGAGTAAGCGCATGCTGGTCGCAAAAGTGAAATACAGTAAAATTGAACAGCTATGTTTGGATCTAATATGGGTATCCACCAAACTCCAGCATTACCTTTGCTCCTACACTACTCATGTCATCGCTGACCAGAGCCCCTTGAAATTCCTTATGAAGAGGCAGATTCTGGATAGTAAGATGGCAAAATAGGCCACCATCTTTGCAGCATTTGATGTGAAGTTTGTTGCAATGAAGGCAATCAAAGGCAGTGTGATAAGTAGATCATCTAGCCATTCCTTAGGAGATGCTGAAGTAGCAGACATCAGATTCCCAGATGAAGACATCCCCTAAATCCAGGCAAACGGGTGGAAAAAGTATTTTGATGGTTCTGCAAACTATCAGGGTTAAGCGTCAGGATAGTCTTAGTAACTCCAGACGAGATATCCGTTGAATATTTAGATTCATCAACAGTTGGCCTACTACTGCAATCTCCAACTCACTGATGGTTAACCTTGGTTTTGGGATATTCAGACCTAGTTGGAAAAGGAAGAATACCCTGAGGGTGCCTTTAAATCTAACAAGAGGACTCTCCGGGAGTTGTCAAAAGGTTACCTCTTCAAGGATGGTATTTTGTACAAATGAACATGGAATTAGACACATCTCAAGTGCGTGACTGAAGAAGAGGCTCAACAGATAATGAAGTGGGTACATGGCAGAGAAGAAGGCCCCCACAAGAATGGAATGGCTCTAGCCCATAAGATCACCAATCAGAGTTATTATTAGCTTACCATGCGATCAGACTGTGCCAGGTTTGTTCAGAAATGCCATAAATGCTAGATTTATTCTAAGCTCCAGAAGATGCCCCTTATAGCCCTTCATCCTATCTCTACACCGTGGCCCTTTGTAACTTGGGGAATTGACATGATTGGCAGAATCACCCTTAAGTAATCTAACCAGCACGAATACATCTTGGTGGCCACCGACTACTTCACTAAGTGGGTAGAACTGCTTTTTACCATGTCCTTAATTCGAGAAAGGTGGTTCAGTTCATTCACACGAACATCATATGCAGATATAGGATTCCTTTTGAGATCATATCAGATAATGGGTCTCACTTCCAGAAAGAGGTCTCCACTCTTATGACAAAATACAAGATTCAACACCATCGATCTTCACCATATAGGCCCCAGACTATGGAGCGGTTGAAATGGAAAACAAATCCATTAAGAACATCCTCTAAAAAATGATTTACAATCACAGAAATTGGAACGAGCATTTGCCTTTTGCCCTATGGGGATACAGAACCTCCATCAGAATGCCAACCATGGCGACACCTTATTCATTAGTATATGGGATGAAAGCAGTCCTCCCTATTCAAGTCCAAATTAGAACAACCAGGGTCATGAGAGAAAGTTAGTTGGCCGAAGAAGAATGAGCTCGGAATTATCACGATTAGTGAAATGCTATTGATGAGAAAAGGCTAGGGGCTCTCAATCAGATTCAGAGCTACCAACAGAAAATAGCTCAGCACTTTAACAAGAGGATTCAGGATCGGAAACTCGAAGAAGGTTGTCTTGTGCTTAAGGAAATCAGAGCTCCCGTACAGGACCCTCAGGGTAAATTGAAGCCAAACTTGGTAGGCCCCTACATTCTAAAGAAAATTCTCTCCAGAGACGGTGTCATCCTATTAGATATCGATGGCAATGAATTCACCAATCCATGCGACTTAGATTAGCTAAAGAGATACTTTATGTGAATGCATTTAGTCATTAGTTCCAGAAATATTGTCCATTTGATGTCACTGTAAAATAGAACTACAGTTACCTGACTCTCGAAAATATGTTCCAAAAGTACAGAATACGTAGATAGCCCAGCCTACGGTTGCGGTCACAATAATAATAAAAAAATATAATTTTTCTCCTTTTCCTCATGAAAATTCTAGATTTTCTGCGCCAATTAAAAAAAAGAAAAAAAGAAAAATATAAATAAAAAATCAAAAGATGAATTGAAAACTCGCAAAGGGTGGTTCAGGCAAAAAACAAAATAAGCTAAGTTGAAAACTTGCAAGGGCAAGCGACTTAGGTAAAATCAGAAAAGCCTGCTAAGTTGAAAACCCAGAAGGGCGGCTCAGGCAAAAGTTATCGTAGCTTGCTAAATCGAAAATCCACAAGGGCGATTTAGGCAAAAGTTAGCGAAGCCTGCTAAATCGAAAATCCACAAGGGCAATTTAGGCAAAATTAAGGCTCATAAGCAGCAATCTCATAAAGAATAAAATTGAGTTTCCTTTCAAAACCAAAAGTTTTAACATGATTTCCTTTTTACATATCCTAAATCAGTATAAGCTATGTAAAAAGCAAATCACAAAAAGCCCCATCTCCTAGGCAACTATCTCTGTCATCTATCTCTATCTGTCTCTGTCATCTCTGTCATCTATCCCTGTCCTGTATCTATGTCAGTCATCTATGTATACTATCTAGAGTATCCAAAATCCAAGTGTCAATTGAACCCTCTATACATTATGGGTCAGTATCCTATCTCCAAGCCCTACAAAAATATAGGCTGAGTCAAAATCAAAATAAAAATCCTACCCTATCAAGATAAGGTTGGCATGCTAGGCAATCCATCTGCGCCGCCTCGCATGTATGTCCCTAGAGTATCAAAATCCTTTGGGTCAGCCTATCGGGTAGAGTCTAAGGTCGTCCTCATCATCGCCTTGAGTTTGGCGTCAATCTCTCGAGTCAGATTGGTCTACGCTCTCTCTCCTGGTCACCATGCTCAACTGTCCACCAAGCCTCGTAAGCAACAATCCAGCCCCCAGTAACTCCGGCCTTTACTACATGAGCCCTTCTTGACCAACTACCTAGTATGGCCACAATAACCCTAGGAGAAATCAATATGTCCCATAAAAGGGCTCCAGCTAGTGGCAATCCCTGAGTGTGTCCCATTTGTCTCATTAGTTTGGAACCTGGGTAAAAGGTGATGCTATCCATGCCAAGCAGATAAGCCATTTGGAACCTAGATAGCCGAACAAAAAACCTATTGATCTCATACCAATCACACCTTCACAAGATCTGATCCGGCCTCAGTGCTAGAGCCACTACAGCCACTACAACCACTTATCCTCAGACTCGAGTCTCACCATGACTTGTCTGGATCGATACTGCAATGGCTTATAAGGACGACGTCATGGTGGCTTCACTATCCTCAAATGGTCCCTCAACCAGACCTGCAAAGCTAGACACTGCACCAAAAATACAAAAATAAAATAGGCATCCATATGAAACCCTCTTACTTAAAAAGATTTAGTTATGCCCTAGCTTAAACAACTAAGCCTTCCCTTGAAAGCATACAAGATCAGATTTTACCCCTATTATCCAAATACTAAACATGCATTCATGTGCAATCCCTCAAACACCATGGTTATCGAGTAGCCAAGCCATTTTCAGAAAGCACCTTAACCAGAATCAAGTTCACTCTAAGTGAGTTCGAGAATGTTTACCTAAAGTAGGATCGGAATAGCCGACCGAGCCCCATCCACTTTATAAGCTCGGTCGAGGCTCAAGATAGTCTCAGCTAAAGCCATGCTATTTATCCCAGCCCCTCACTCCATTTAAAGACTATGTTAGCCACCCTCAAGTCACCCTAGCCATTTGAACTAGTTAGTACACAAGTGTTCACCAAGCAGAAAACTAGAGCTCGAGTCTTGAACCTCTGAAAGTCTGAGTTAGCAAAATCGAGTGGGTCCAGATACCGCTCAATAAGCCCAGCTAAATCAACCTGGTCATCTATCACGAGCTACATGGCCTCCTCTACAGACAACCTTAACATCCTCATAAAATTTCTGAAAAACCTAATCCCGGTCAGTGCAACCATCGGAGCCCTCTTAGAGTCACTGCCTAACAATGCCGCAAACTCCTCGTATGTCGAGCACATCTCCTGAGAATATGTACCAAACCAAAATATGTGAGCTTGTAAGTCCTATAAGTATAAGACGCATCCCAAAAAGCCCAGTCGATCAACAAACATCTCAAAGTCACTAGAGAAGCTGTACCGTACTAGCTTAAATTAACTTCTTGACATTTTCTAGCTTCTTGGTCCATCTTTGCATGCAATAAATGATAAACAACTCCATTTTTGGGCAAACTACTTGAAAATTCAAAGAGATCGGGCTTCGGGGTGCAAAATGACACCATTTTGAGGCCATAATGGGGGTATTTATAGGCTCTAGCCACCTACCCCAGGAAACACAGTGGTACCAATTTGCTCAGGATCAGTATCGACCGATGCTCTGACGGTACCGATGGAGCAGATTGGTGGACAACAAGTCGGCACTAATCCTAAGGATATCAATATCGACCAAAGGGACCCTGGTACCGATCCGTCTCTATATTCCTCAGAAAAACTGACCTTTTTCCAATGAAAAAATCCAACAGTAAAAATATGATTTTTAGAAAAAAAACCAACTATCTTGCAAAAGCTGGTATTTTCAGACAGCAAGCTAAATGACGATGTTCACCCAAAAGCCGGAATTTTCAAACCGAATATCCTTTTCACTCAAAATATCGGTACTTAGAAACTGCAAATTATTTTTCAAAAATTAACTTTTGGCAAATCAGGTATAAAATCTCTGAAAGCGCTCACTTAGAAACTGAGCCAAAAATGAGGAATGGCACTCATACATAATGCATAGATATTTTGTTTACTAACCATGACTTTAAGGACAAAACTAAAGCAAAGGAACAAGTATTCAGTGCAACCTCTCTGAAACAGGTAATCAATGCAATCTTCAATTTAAAATCAGGGCAGTTAGTGCCAAATTTAGAAAATTCAGGCAGATCAGTGCAACCACAGTTGAAACAGGGCAATCAGTGCCAAAACCCAAAAATTCAGAGCAACTAGTGCAACTAAAATAGGTAGTCAGTGCAATTTTCAGTTCAAGCAGTGTAAACATGCAAAAAATGAAACCAAAATAGGCAGTTAGTGCAACCACAAGTGAAACAGGCAGATAGTGCAACCAAAACAGGCAGTCAGTGAAGTCTTGGATTCCAAAAAATTGCATTCAGTGCAAGATAAGCAACCAGTGCAGACCATAGAAATTCAGGCAGTCAGAGCAACCGCAGTTCAAATAAGCAATCAGTGAAAAATTAGTGCAACCACAATCAGACAGTTCAAGCATTCAGTGGAGAATAATAAAGGAGAACAAGCAGACCAGACTTGCAAAGCAAAATCTGAAAAGTTTAATATATGGAAATGGCCAAGATTTTACAAAAGAAGATGTTGCTATTAGAGTAACATCATCCCAAAAAAGTGGTACATAGTTAGTGCCTAAAACTACCCGAGCATAAAGTTAAAGGCTTATCCTAAAAGTTGTGAACCCCTCCCCCGAAACATCAAGCATATGAATGCATGTGACTAAGGGCAGAAATGCACGTGAATGTATGAGTCGCCACCTTGTTTGATTATTTTAGGGTAAACTAGGGAAAAAAACCCTAAGTGACTCCAATTTTAATTAACCTAAATGCTAGATTAATTAACCCAATGTTAAGGCATGGTCTACAAACCCGAGGTGGATCCCGAGACTATGTCATGCTGATGAACTAACCAAAACAATGAATGCTTTGCAGGGTAAATGATGCAATTGGACCAATAAAAAAGTTTAAGTGATTTCGACTTGCCGCTCGGGGTTAAATCCCAAACGTGCCTACGTACTTCCGTTTGAATGGAAGATCAAAGTCAACGTAGTCTGATAGGCCTTTTTTAAAGGGCTTTGAATGGGTATGCTTTATGCATGAGTGTGTGTATGCTTTGTGCATTTTGTTTAGGCATTTTGCCAAAGAATTGATTGATTTTTAGGCATTTGATGCCAAAATGTTGATTGGGCAATTTTATTGCATTGATTTAAGGCTTTCAGCCAAAAAGATTGATTTAGGCAATTTGATTGCCAAAATGATTAATTTTAGGCGATTGTCGCCAAAATGATTGATTTTAAGGCTTTTAGCCAAAAAGAGTGATTTAGGCAATTTGATTGCCAAAATGATTGATTTTAGGCGATTGTCACCAAAATGATTGATTTTAAGGCTTTTAGCCAAAAAGAGTGATTTAGGCAATTTGATTGCCAAAAAATTGATTGATTGGGCGTTTGTCGCCAAAATTGATTGACTTAAGGCAATTTATTTGCCAAAAGCAACTGTTTGAAGGCTTTTAGCCAAAAATTGTGATTTAAGCGATTTGTCGCTAAAAAGTGATTAATCTAATTTATAGGCAATTTGTTTACCAAAAATTGATTGAACCGTGGGCAATCTGTTGCCAAAATGTGGTTGATTTAATTGTAGGCAAATTGTTGCCAAAAACGTGGTTGATTAAGGCTTTTTAGCCACAATTATTGATTAATTGGACGTAAGCCAGGCTATTCGAAATAAAGGCAATTAACCGTAGTTATTGATTAACTAGGTCCTTTTAGCCGATATTGTCGGATTTAAGCTTAATACCACGATTATTGATTAACCGGGCATTAAAGCTTAATCATATTTAATTGAGGCAGTTTATTTGCCTAATTGTGATGTGAATGCATTTATGCAGTTGTAGAGTTATTAGGAGTAGAAGAGAAGCATGCATGAAGTGCTAAAATTAAAAAAAAGGCAAAGTTTAGTTTATGTACCTGATTTAATCGACGACCACTTCTTAACTCCAGTTTAAGCTCTTCGTTAAGGGAATATTAATTAATTTAATTTTAAATGACCAAATAGCAAAGCAAGAAAATAATAAAGCTAAATAAAAATGCAGAAAGCAGTAAAGAATCGCAAGGAGCGTAAGGGAGAAGGAGCGTCCGTCAACACGGACTGAGTCGATAAAAACGGAGGCCCCAGGGCCAATTTTATAGGGAAAAAGGAGACCCGAGGGCGGTCCTGCCCGCCCTCGAGGGCGGGCGTGCCTGCCCCTTGGTGGCGGGCATGCCCGCCCTTGAGGGCGGGCGTGCTGCCCCTTGAGGGCGGGCATGCCTGCCCCATGGGGCGGGCATGCCCCCCCTGAGGGCGGGCACATCCACCCGTGTGCTTTTTTTCTCGTTCCGGAGGCTTTTTCGGGAGTTCCGGACCTCCAAAAAATATTCCGGGACCAGTTCCGCGATCCTCATAATTTTTCGGACATTTCAAGTACCATATTGGCATAGTTCTGGTGAACTTCCAAAATGGCCTTTGGTCCGGCCGGACTGTTTGCAGTCCGGAAAAACTAGCTCTTTGAGCCTCAAAATTTGAGTATTCACAAAAGTAAACAAAATAAAAATAATGGTTGGAGACCTTAGTGGCGCCTAAAATTATCTAGCATCGTCCTGATTTGGTCCTCCAAGACACTCTCACGAGTCAGGGCCTCAACCAGTGCCCTGCGAAGCTGACCAACCAGAATTGTCGTCACCTCATCTCAGCCCAAGAGAGGCTGCAAAAAAAAAAAAAAATAGAGTTAGGAAATCACGCAGAAATTAGAAAATGAACAAACCAAGAAAATTGGGAAATATTGGCACGCCCTTGGGATAGACTGGCTAATGATCTGGGACGTCGTCCGTTAGCATTTATGAAGCCATATTATGCTGAGTGACATATGTCACACACTGCATATCCTCAGACAGCAGTTCTAGTACTTTGGGAACGATGACCCTACGATCTTGGTCTCAATGGTGAAGGTGGACCCCACACTTGCTCTACTTGTCTAGTCAGTGGTGAAGTGGAAGAGCTTTCACGCTCCGCCCAAACTCGCTAAGTGGAGAATAGGAGGATGTGGGTGATCATGAGCCCATTTTGATAGAAATTAGGTAAGTAAATGGCTTGCTAAAGAAGGAGGGAATAGAAGAGAGGATGAGAGTATATGGGACAAATGGACCACCACCACCACCACTCCTATTTATAAGAAAAGGGGAGGACAAGCCTCGGCCTTGCCCAAAAGATTAGACCTTTCAGGACTTATCCAGACTCAGAATTTCACAGAGTTTTAGCCAAAGCGACAACAACAGATTTCCAAATGCAATGATACCTTTTGATCTGACAGACAATTACAAAAAGGGCCAAAAAATAGCCAAACTAGACCGGCTTCAGAAAAATATTCTCGAAATCAGGTGACACTTTCACAGGATGTTCCAGACATCACCATGACTTGTCAGGTATGGTTCTCAGACGAAAATTCCATCCAAAAGTGCTGAAATCGAGGGTCCAAAAGATTGAACCTTGATTAGCTTCGATCTCTTGTAAGGGGCAAATTGTTGACCATGATTTCAGCATCGGGCTTTAGGAAGTTACGCTACAGTTCCAATAGCATGAGAATTAGCTTGATCGGACGTCATTTGTGCCTCAAACAATCTCTCGGAAACCTGAAAGCCCTAAAATCAAAGACTAGGGGCAAGGCAGTAATTTGCCCTGATCGGCGCCGACCTCCCCCTAGCTGGCATTGATAAGCCCCAGATCGGTACCGATCTAGTGCCTGTCGAGCACCTCAAATGATACCGATCCTAAGCACAACGGTACCGATTTAGAGGACATTGGTACCGCCATGTTCTCTGTCCAGCAGGCCCTTGGCCTATAAATATGACCCTTTCCCTTCATTTTCAAGCACCTCTTGCTGGTTGATTGAGCGCTTCTCAAGCATCAACGACTCTCCCTCTCCCTTGAATGATTTTAAGGTAATATAGTCTGACCTTGCTCTTCTTCCTTAGTTGAGTTTAAGGCCCGACTTGATACTCAAAAGTCGATCCTTTCGACTTTCACTAATACTTTAGTCTTCCTTAGACAAAAGCTACTAGTTAATTAATTTAAGAATTAATTAATAATCCCTTAATTAACAATATTATAAGACTATAATAGGGTCCTTGTGCCCAACCTTTGCTTGACTTGGAGAAAGACTCGACTTCTTTGGTCATTTTTCAACGTGGAGCTCTAAACCGACCGTGTGACAAGCACTAGTGTATAATCACTCAAACTTAACCTTTGTCAATTAAGCCTGGTCCATTTGGCACCTCGCATGCTCTAAAGCCCGATCTATCCAGCAAAATCGATAAGACCAATTTTCAACTAAGCCTGGTCTGCCTAGCACACCCTTAAGCCCACTCCAAGAGTGGCACCCTCAAAACCCTACCATCCTAATTGATGGTAGAACTTCGTGCACCCTGATCCTCACTCAAATGAGGTACGAAGGCATACCTACAGATTTAAGCCTAGGTAGCGAGCCTCTTACCAAAATTGACTGGTCGAGATTTAGAGAAATGTGTCGCACGACCTATAATCCTCGATAAACGAGGCTAAAGTCGGGCTCCCCTCCGAATTACACCCTTTACTCCTTTATTACTTTTAATGCACTATATTTTTATATTCTCATATATTATTAGTATGTTCATGCATCGATAAACTGACATTCATGTAAAATACTGATTTTGATTTCTCAATTAATACCTAAACCATCGATTCATTTCGAAAGAAACCAAAAACCTAGTTCTCGAACCCAATGATTCAAGGCTGGTGCTTTAATCCAAAAGGCAAACTGAAAATGGAGTCCATCACAGGATTTTTTCCTTAATCTTTTCCTCGAAAACTAAAATAAATTAAGATGGCAACTTTAACACATCACACACCTGTCAAAGTGCTCCAAAGAGCTAACTCGACATCACTAAGTGCTAAATCGAGCCATAATCTGGCAATCAATCTAATCAACCACTAACAAAAAAGGAACCATAAGGAGTTCCTCCCAATTTCTGTGACTAACCAACCAATGTTACTGACTGGATCAAAAAGAGGCCATCATTCGAACATTCTTTCCCTCGATGCTTGGTAGGGGGTGCACACATGCAAAACCAGGTAGTGCATTGGGAATTGTGCCAGGCGGACCTGAAGTTCTTCCTAGACCCAGTTTTGTTATGAAACGCTTGGAAACCCCAAAAAGTAAAAATGGTCAAATAACTCAATTATCTTAACTACGGATTATTGGTCCAGGAATCAGAGCGATCGGGAGTCCCGATTCAGTTTTATGTAGAAAAGGTTGTCATCACTAAGCCACTTAAGGGCAAAAATTTAGTGTCTACAGCTCCTTCAACCATTCACTCTAGAGGAAATCAGATTGGCTTTAAAACAAATGCATCAAATGAAAGCCCGTGGGCTAGACGGTATGTCACCTTTATTTTTCCAAAATTTCTAGGATATTGCAAGTACTGAGGTAGAAAAGAAGGTTCTAGGAATTCTTAATGAGTCTCCAGCTTCCATAAATCATACATATATTGCTTTAATCCCTAAAATAAAGAAATGTGGAGAATATAAACAATTTTCATCCTATCATTCTATGCAATATTATTTTTAAATTAGTAACAAATTCCATAGCAAATAGGATCAAAATCATTCTCCCTGATATTATTGGCTCTACTAAATTTGCTTTTATTCCTGGTGGGCTCATAATCGATCATGCTCTTGTTGCTTTTGAAAATTTCCATTATATGATACGTAAGTGTGGGTCCCGTATATGTATGGCACAACCCAAGAGGGATGGTGAATTGGGTTTTCTAAAAATATAAATTTTAGCTTTTAAAACAAAATACAGAATTCTAAGTGCAGCGGAAAAATAAAGAACTTGTGAGAATAAATTATGAATTAGAACTTCCTCACAATGTTCTATTCAGGAAAAATAGAAAGACTATGCAAAGTGCAGCTATTAATTAGATCTGCTTCACAATGTCTTATTCAATATCAGAACTGCTTTATGACGAAAAGCTATTATAATTAGAACTTCCTCATAAAGTTTAAAAACTCATATAAGATTGTGTGAGAGACAGTTATTGAAATCAGAACTGCTTCACAAAGCTTTAATCAAGCTTAGAAAACTGATTAGAAATCCAAGTAGTGAAATATACTATAAATAGAAGAACGGTTTAGAACTTGGTATATTTACTTATCAGAATTCCAGAGTTCTAATATTCAGAGAAGATAAGACTTATTTCAGTTTTAGAACGTCAAAACCATTAACAATTTTAGCATTTCTAGAATATAAACAGAAGTGTGAGTAAAGTAGTATCAAGCAAAACTTCAGAAATTTAAAAGATCAACACAGTGATTTATAGTGGTTCGGCACTAACTCGCCTACATCCACTCCCTAAGATTCATCTTGAGATCCTCAACTATATCATCTCTTTTCAAGGGTAAGAGACAAACCAACAGTACAAGGTAATAGATCAACACCTAGATCTACCCTTTATCCCACTAGATTTTCCAAAGGTTGTAGTTAACCTTTTTGGCAGAGTACAGAAACTCAATTGAAGACATTAGAATCTCTCTCACGGAGAAGGTCGCTTGATAACCTCTTTCGCAATAGCTTCTCACCTAAGCTATTACACAATTGTTTGTCAAATAAAAACCTGTCTTCTAAAGATTACAGAATCTAAATAGACAGACAGAAATGCAAATATAAGCACAGCAAAAACAGTTTTTCAAATTAGAAAATCGTTTAGAAAACAGAACTGTTTTTCAAAAGTATTTGTTATAAAAATTCTTTTCTCTTTTAAAGATAAGAGCGTAAAGTATAAAGATGAAAAGAAATAAGGGGGTAGAGAGTAAGTTTTGAGAGATAAAAGATATGATCAATAGGTTAATGCTCTTAAAACGAAAACTCTTTCTTCCACACATTTAAAAAATGAAAACGCCTTTTTATAGAGAGGTCTGTGACTCTCGTTTTTAGAAAGTGGATATTACTTTTTCAAATCAGAATATTTGCTTTTCTTATTTAGAAGATACGGAAATCTTAGTTACCGAAAAATCGTTCTATCCTTTTGGTAAGAAAATAGGAGACGATCTTTCTTTCTTTCAACATAAAGATTTTTGAAAGCAGTTATTTGAAAAATATTTTTCGAAAAGATTCTACTTACTAAAACGAAAAAATAAGATCTTCCTTCGTTTTAGGTAAGAAAATAAATTAAAAATTCTTAGATCTTCAAAGAGGATTTTGTTTCCAAAAAAGAAGTGCATAAGATTTATTTTTATTACCAAAATTGTTAGAGACATAATCTCTAATTTTATGTAATTTGATCATTTCGATTTCTTTTAAAGGAATTTCGAAAATAACTTTTTGACGAAAAGATTTATTTTGAAGAATCTACTTTTCGAAAAATTTTGATGAGAGAAGAATTAGTTTTTGTGCTTATAAATGAATTTTCTCTCCATCCTACAATGAATCCTAAAGATCTAACCACTAGGGTCTTCGGATGTCTTCATACACTTTAGATTCGTAGGACTTGCCTTGTTCGTTTATTACTTTCCATATGTATTCTGCATAAAATATTATTAGCACAAATAATATAATTTAAATTTATTTGTTTTGTTTTAATCATCAAAATTCCGAGATTAGAATTTGACCCTTGAGCCAACAGTAAGGTGTCGGCTAATGGTCATTTGCTCTTAAACTTAATATGAGTAAAGCTTATAACAGAGTAGAATGGAATTTTCTTGGTCGAGTTATGCTTCATATGGTTTTTAATGTGAAACTAGTAGATCTTATTATGAGTTGTGTCTCCTCTTTATCTTATTCTTCGCTCATTAATGGCATTCTGAGGAATATGTTTGATCTGCATAGGGGCCTCCATCAAAGGGACCCTCTCTCTCTTTACCTATTCTTGTTTTATGCTGAAGTTCTTTTAGGTCTTATCACGAATGTAACGCCCCAAAATTTTCAAATCTTAAAAATTTTCAAATCTTAAAATGATATTATTTTATCGGGTCATGAATGGTGCTACAGAGAGGGGGATAATATTTTATTTAGACCCGAAGAAGATATTGAATATAATTAACTATGAATGGATAGTGATTTACCGGTCTGTGAATAGTACTACCGGTCCGGGAGTCGGTATTATTTTGGTCCGGAAAAATTACTATATATGTTTTATATTTTCTTTAATATTTTTGGAGTATGTATGCATGATTTTTATGGGTAGAAAGTAAGTAATGAATATTTTTGGAGAATTTAGATAATTAGTGAATAGTGAATTATGATGCTTTATTAATTAAGGAAATTTGAGGAATTATTTTTATGGAATAAATTAGAGAGTTTTGTGAAGACAAATAATATTTTGAAGGAATTTCATTGGAGAATATTTGGAGCCATTAGATTAGTAGTGACTTAATCTTAACCATCCAATTTGGGGAAAAGACCAAAATACCCCTTAGTTGCTTTATTAAAGGCAACTATCAATTATTGATGCAACACTTTTTCCTTCTTCTTCTTTTCCTACACGTCTCCTTCTCCTCCTTCTCCTTCTTCTTCTTCTTCTTCTTCATTTTCTTCAATTCTTACTTAGTAAACACATCAAATTCACCCCATCCAACTTGATTTAAGTAATTAATCTTAGAGAGTGAAGCTAGAGAAGTAATATTTGGTGACTAATTTCAAGGAAATTGGTGATTTTCCTACTTGGGTCAAAGGGTGGAGAGCCTTCTAACAAAGATAAGGGCAAGACCAAAGCTTGAGAAGCTTTGATTAAAGCTTGTTAAAGCTTGTTTTGAAGGTTAGTGTTCATAAACACAATTACTTTGTTAAACTTTTTGATTTTGTGAAGTTTATACTATTTTGTGACAATTGGGAATTTTATATGAAATGATTTGATTATTGAACTTTGGTGGTAAAAATGTGTTCTTGGGAGATTTCTAAGCATGCCTATATGTTGAATTGATGAGGAATAAATTTTCTTCTTCATCTTCCAAGAGTGGCAGAATCTATTGATGAATAAGGCCTTAAGTTTTCTTGTTATTCCTTGTTGGTTTATGCTCTTAGGATGATGTTTGATGAGTATTTAGTATGTGATAGAAATCTCTACCTTGTATCTTTGTTGTTCATGTTCTTTTCATGGTGGAAGAAAACTGAATTTGGGAAACAATGTTATTGGGTGAGATTAAGGACTAGTTTTCGACCATTTCTATTTTCCATTTGTGTCTGAGTCCTTCATTAAAGTTGTAGGTCTACTTCTTAGCTTTCCAACCAATCCTCTTGGGTCCAATTTGGAGATATATAGCTCAAATTATGATTGCAATACCCAAACTGACTCTGTTATGTCCATCACTGAATTGAGTGCCCATTTTGACCACTATCATGACAAGATTAGTTCTGAATTCTTCATGAAAGTTGTTTCCCTGTGTCTTGAGACTTCTATGGTTTTGGATTGGTTTAATTTGAGTGTTTGGTTAAGTAGGAATTTAATAAACATGGGACTTAGTTCTGCTGAATCGGGTCTGGACTGTTGGTCTGTGTTCCTAGCTTCTGTTTGCCACCTTACACATTGATCTGGGATGTTTTCCCTTCATAACATTTCTATAATTTTGTCTTAGCTTTCTAATGAATCTAATTTCATTCAATTTGGAGACCTATAACTCCAGTTATGTCTTAAAAACACAGCAAAGGTCAAGGATATTTTAATGCTGGAAATTTCCTATACCTTGACTCATAGGTTTATTGGATAAATGTATGTATGAATCATGTGTGATGAGGTTCTCTTGATTATTTGTATGTTTGAGGATTGATTTGACAAAAATAAGATATAAGGTTGAAAAGTGGTATTGTGGATATGTTTAAATGGATATAAATGGGAAAAATTGTTGGAAATCTTGGGATAAAGGGTGGAATTCGTTTAGATAATGCATGATGAGGATAGAAATGGATACCTTGGTGCATTAGAGTTATGTTCGTATGCTTGGTTGGAGAAGGAAATTCCTCTCCTTGGTTTTCATTAAGAGGCCAAACCACTCTAGGGTGGTAAGGCTTACTTAATTATTTTGTATGGTATAAGTATGACATAAGTATGATTTTATATGATAAATTTTATATGATTTTAAAAGAAAAGGAATTTATGAGAAATTTTCTTATATTAAGTATATATATCTATATATATATATATATATATTTTCAATATTTCCTTTGAAGAATGTGGTAATTTTTGTAAGTTGTAAGTTGAGAAATTTTGAAATGATGGGTATTAAGAAATGAAGAGTTTTGTGAAAGAATGATTGAAGAATTATTGCTTTTGTGAAAGAATGATTTTGATTTGGGCTCTACTATACATGATTGAAACGTGGTATGATGAGATTGATTTTGTTACGTGAAGCTATGATCATATCCTAGGGTTATCAGCCCTTATAAATAGGCGGACACGCTTATTTGTGTGATGGGGGTGGTGCTTTCATAGGCCACGGTGGTGCTTTCATAGGCCACGATCAAATCTGCTTATATTCATTCTATATTAATACGAGCCTTAACTAAAGAATGAACATATTTGTATTTATAATCGTCTTATTGATTTCAAAGCATGTGAATTAAACGAATGAGATCATATTATTTTAGTAAACCTTCCTTTGGAAATTAATGATTATGTTATCAAATGAATTTTCAAAGCATGATATTTAGGTACATGTGTATTGGGATAATAAATGTGCAAGTAATGATTTAATAAATGTAAATGTAAATTGATATTTCTTTATGTTATTAATTAATAGTTTATTTGATATTTCTTTTGCTATAAATGTAAATGTTTGTGGAAATTTAATGATTTTATGTAATTTGTGTTTTAAGTAAGTTGTCATCGCAACTTTAGTAAGTATGTGAATTATGAGCACCACTGAGTTTTATACTCAGCGCGTCGATTTTTATCACACGCAGGTTAAAGACTGTGGTTGCTGCTTGAAGACTAGAAGAGTAGCATCAGAGCAGAAGTGACTATTGTGGTAGTAGTAGATTGAGATTTATGTAATTAAGAATTATGGCATGTATAAGTATTATATTTTCGGAGATTGTGTTATTTGCATTATAACTTAAGCATGTAATTAGCAATTATGTTGGTGTATATATATTCGGAGATAAGCATAAGATTCATATACTGAATGTATTTAAGTGATGATTATTAAAATGTTAATGAGGAATTATGCATTTATGAAAATATAGAAGTGCTATTGTGTTGTTATTGGAGTTTGATGGGGTTTGTAGTTTGAATTTGGGAGTGTTTTGTATTCATATGTTTGGCAACTTCTATTTTTAGGGGAAACTCTTGCAGTTTTTCTGTAGGACTCCCAAATATTTTCAAAACAAAATATTATTACTTGCTAAACTTGTGAATACTCAATCACTTCTAATTCATAATATGGAAATTGATTTATATGGAGGTTAGGACGGTGCCTCCAGCACCGAATGTGGCATCCACCGTCGGGCCTTTCAGGATTGGGCGGCGGGTGTTACAACGAAGGTTGAAACGGAAAATAAATTGCATAGAATCAGGATTTGTCGACGGGCTCTGATTATTTTGCATTTGTTTTTCTCAGATGATAGCGTGATTTTTGGATCGTCACATCCCAAGAAGCAATGGTGGTGGTCAAGATCTTAAAACATTATGAAGTTGCATATGGTTAAAAAATTAATTTAGACAAATTAGAGATAGCTTTCAGCAAGAACATAAGTTAGAGCCAGCAAACCACTATTATGGAAATTCTTGGGGTAATAGGAATTTAAAACCATTCAGGATACCTGGGTCTTCTCGCGATTATAGGAAAAAGTAGAAAATTGGTTTTACAATCTTTAATTGATCGAGTGGCCCAAAAGCTTAAAGGATGGAAGGAGAAATCGCTATTTAAAGCAAGTAAGGAGGTCCTCATCATGGCTGTAGCTCAATCTATTCCAACTAGGAAGGTGTTAGGCACAAAATGGGAAGGTGTTGTGAACCCCTTCCCCAGATATTGGCATATAATGAATATGACTAAGGGCAGAAATGCACATGAATGTGTGAGTCGCCACCTTGTTTAATTATTTTAGGGTAAACTAGGAAAAAACCCTAGGTTGACTCCAATTTTAATTAACCTAATTACTAGATTAATTATCCCAATGTTTAAGGCATAGTTTGCGAACTCGAGGTGGATCCCGAGACCATGTCATGTTGATGAACTAACCAATGAATGAATGCTTTGCAAGGTAAATGATGTAATTGGACCAATGAAATGTTTAAGTGATTTCGACTTGCCGCTTGGGGTTAAATCCCAAACGTGCCTACGACTTCCGTTTGAATGGAAGATCAAAGTCGACGTAGTTCGATAGGCCTTTTTTAAAGGGCTTTGAATGGGTATGCTTAATGCATGAGTGTGTGTATGCTTCGTGCATTTTGTTTAGGCATTTTGCCAAAGAATTGATTGATTTGATTAGGCATTTGTGCCAAAAGTGTTGATTTAAGGCTTTTAGCCAAAAAGATTGATTTAGGCGATTTGTTTGCCAAAAATTGATGTGATTATTTGAAGGCTTTTAGCCAAAATGGGTTGATTTAGGCAATTTGTTTGCCAACAGTGTTGATTGGGCGATTGTCGCCAAAATGATTGATTTAAGGCTTTTAGCCAAAAGATTGATTAATTCAAGGCATTTTGCCAAAGCTTCGATTTAAGCGATTTGTCGCTAAAAATGGTTAATCTTACTTATAGGCAATTTGTTTGCCAAAAGTGATCAATTGAATTGCAATATAGGCAATGTATTGCCAAAAGAAAAAAAAACGTGGTTAATTAAGGCTATTTAGCCACAATTATTGATTAATTGGACTTAAGCCGGACTGTTCGAAATAAAGGCGATTATACCATAGTCATTAATTGACCAGATACTTTAGCCAATATTGTCGGATTTAGGCTTTAATACCACGATTATTAATTAACCGGGCATTTAAGCTTAATCATATTTAATTCAGGCAGTTTATTTGCCAAATTGATGACGTGAATGCATTTATGCAGCAGTTTAATTCAGAATTGGAGTAGAAGAGAATATGCACAAAATGCTGAAATGAAATGGGCAGAGTTTCGTTATTACCTGAGTTAATCGGCGGCCGCTTCTTAACTTCAGCTTGAAAATTGCAGATTAAGCTCCTCGTTTGGGGAATATTAATTAGAATTAATTCAATTAAGTGACCAAGTATCACAACAGCAGAATAATAAAAGCCTACACTAAATGCAGAAAAGCAGTAAAAGAACCGCAAGGAGCGTAGGGGAGAAGAGAGCATCCGTCAACAAAGACTGAGTGCCTAAAAATGATGAATCGGGGCTGTATTTATAGGAAAAAACAGGCCGGAGGGCGGTTCTGACCACCCTGGAGGGCGGTCACAACAGCCGGTAGAGGGCGGTCACAACCGTCGGCGAGGGCGGTCAGAACCGCTGTTGACGGCGGTCAGAACCATCGAAACCCTGTCCGCTCACTAGTTTTTCGTTCCGGAGGCTTTTTCGAAATTTCTGTACCTCCAAAAGTTATTCAGGGAGTACCTCCGGGTCCCTCGCGATGTCCCGGACGTTTTAAGTACCATATTGGCATACTTCCGGTAAATTTTCAAAATGGCCTCCGGTTCGATTGGACTGTTTGCAGTCCGAAAAAACAGGCTTTTTGAGCCTCAAAATTTGAGTATTCACAGTTGCCCCCCACCGGTAACCATAAAAATGATTTATGGGAGTCGGTGGTTGTCTGAAAAATAAATTTTGAAGGCGAAAATCGGACGCGTCCCGAAGACCCGCCTTTTGGCTATTTTCCTTATAAATAACTGAAGTTTCACTTTTACATTCATTTTTAACTTTCAAAAAATGAATCCCTTTTATAACCACAGCATGCACAATTGGACTAGGAGTCTCTCCAAAGTAGAAAAGATCAATTTGGGGAGGTACGGTCTATCTCCTATTGCTTATTGTCTCTTCTTTCTTTTGGTTCATTCCTTCGTAATAGAAAGGATCTATACTCAGGTTTGGTTAAAGGACCACCTCCAAGTGGTTGCTGCTCCTTATAACCCCTCTCAATATCGTATGCGGAGGATGCTGATCACTCATCCGTCTACTGATGCATGGACCTCATGGCTGATTGAGTTGGGTCCAAATGAGGTACTGTGGTACATTTCCTGGTATGATATCACCCGCTTTATCCAGGTTAGCTTCCGCCATACCCGAGTTTACCTGCTAGGCCTTACACATTGCACGTGGTATTGCGCTTCGCGCGTTTTGAGGCAGATGGGGATAGACCAGACTGTTCCGATTGTGGATGGCCCTTCTGTTGATTCAGTTATTACTCCGGGTGTTACCCGAGCCATCCTTAAGGCCTGGGTTAGAGATCATCACATGGTTAGGCCCCTACCTAATCCTACCGGTGTTCATACTTCTCCAGAGTATCGAACCTGGTTCATTGCTGCTGTTTGGCCGATTGAGAGGCCAAGGAGGAACGCACTGCTGAGTGCACTTGAGGGTTGGGCTCAGGTTGGCACCGATGATGCGGACGGGACTGATGAGGAGATTGTGATGGCTCCTCGGACAGGCGAGGTTGGAGAGGGTTTAGCACCTAAAGACGACATTGAGGATGTTGCCCCACGTAGGCGACGGGACGCTTAGATTTTTTTTGGACTTTAGACTTTATCTGGAATTTTGACTTTGGATTTTTTTTTCTTTGGGTGTATGCTTTTTGGACTTAGACTTTTATTTTGTGTCTTTTTTTTGTTTTTTGAACTTTATGGACTCTTTTGCTTGACTTTATTACTTTGAAACGGAATGACATTACAGTTTTGACTTTTGGGCTTTCCAAGCATTTCCCAATTTATTTATTCAAGCTCTAACTTTTGCCTAAGCCGCCCTTTCGGGTTTTCAACTTAGCGAGCTACCCATTTTTGCCTAAGCCGCCCTTTCGGGTTTTCAGCTTAGCGGGCCCTGACTTTTGCCTAAGCCGCCCTTTCGGGTTTTCGACTTAGCGGGTTTTCTCTTTTTTTTTCACTTTTTTTTTTTGCACTTTTTTCTCTTTTCTTTCCTCTTTTTTTTTTTTTTTTGGCAAAGAAGAATGAATTATGAAATGATTTTTCCATTAATGTTTAGACCGCGCCCAAAGAGGATTGCCTACATATCTCCGATACATAATTTCTTTTTTCCGAGGAGAATTAGGTCTAATGTAGCTCTTTTTTACATCATGCAATGATTATAGTTACACATAATATCTTTTTAACTGATCTAAATTACATGGATTCGTGAACTCCAAACCATCTAAATCAGTCAAAATGACGGCTCCGCCAGACAGTATTCTCTTTAGAATGTAGGGCCCAGCCCGATGAGGGCGGAACTTCCCACGTGGGTCTATGACTGGTTGTCTAATTTCCTTCAAGACCAAACAACCATCTTCCAATTTTCGGTCTTTGACCTTCTTATTAAAATGCCTAGCCATTCTCCTCTGGTAAACCTGAGTTCTGTGGATCGCTTGTAATCTTTTCTCATCAACACCCAGGAGTTGGAGGTGGTAATTCTGGACCCACTCTGCTTCGCTGATTTGGCTTTCCCGGATGATTCTTGCGGACCGAACTTCCAGTTCAACAGGCAGTACTGCCTCCATACCGTATACCAAGGAATACGGAGTTGCTCCGGTGGGCATTCTGATTGAAGTCCTATATCCCCATAGGGCATTCGGTAACTGTTCGTGCCAAGCTTTGTGCTTTTTAACTGTCTTCTGCAAAATGACCTTTATAGCCTTATTTGCAGCCTCTACAGCCCCATTTGTTTGTGGACGATAGGGTGAGGACTTGTGATGTTGGATTCTCTTTTCTTTCAATAAATCAGAAAATTGACTCTGAAAGTGGGACCCATTATCAGTGATGATCTCAAATGGCGTTCCGTACCGACAAAGGATGTTAGTACGAACGAACTGTGCTGCCTTCTTGGCATTCAAAACCGAATAAGAGGCTGCCTCAATCCACTTAGTGAAATAATCTACAGCAACCAGGATGAATTGGTGACCATTGGAAGCCTTTGGGTGGATCTTTCCGATCACATCTATGCCCCAAGTTGCGAAGGGCCAAGGTGAAGCAATGGGATTCAAATTGACCGGAGGCTGTTTTTGCAGGTTAGCAAAAATTTGACACTCATGGCACTTCTGCGCGTGCCTCACGCAATCTGCATTCATAATTGACCAGTAATAACCCAGGTTCATAATTTTTGGAGCCAGAGCTATTCCGTGCATGTGTGGACCGGACTCCCCGTTGTGTAAGGAATCGATGATGGTTTGAGCTTCTCCCTCATCAACGCACCTTAGGTGCAGGCCATTCCAACTTCTTTTATACAATACTCCCCCAGTAAGGAAATATTCGGATGCTAACTGTCTCAAATTCCGTTGATCAGTCTTGGTGGATCCCTCCGGGTAGGCTTCATTCTGAAGATAATTCTGTATATCCCAATACCAGGGCTTGTCATCCACCAAATTCATGATATGTGCTGGCTGTTTCTGTAGCTGAACTGTCAGAGGTCGAATGACTTGGTCTCCTCCTACATTAACCATGGAGGCCAAAGTAGCCAGAGCATCAGCAAACTGATTTTTGGCTCGCGGCAAGTAGTGGAAGGATAAATCCTCAAATTGCTGAGCCAATTCGTCCAAGCGTTGTAGGTAAGGAACCAAACGCTCTTCCTTAATTTTCCATTTTCTCAAAGTTTGGGAGACTATTAAATTGGAATCCCCGAAAACCTTGAGGACCTTTATTTCCTTTTCCAGGGCTGCTTCTAACCCCTTTATGCAAGCTTCATACTCGGCTTCATTGTTGGTGCAGTCGAAATCTAATTTGACTGCAATTGGGACGTATTCTCCACAAGGAGTTTTGAATACGACTCCAACCCCATTTCCATGGTAGTTTGAAGCTCGATCGAAATACATTTCCCAGACTTCACTTTCCAAGCTCAACAAGTCTTCATCAGGAAATTCTACCTCCGGCATTTGGTCTTTGACCGGTAATTCTGCTAATTGATCAGCCAAGGCTCTGCCTTTCACTGCCTTCCGTTGTACAAATTTTAAATCATAGGCTGCGAGCACCGACACCCACTTAGCCATCTTACTGTCAAGAACCGGCCTCTCCATAAGGAATTTCAAGGGGTTCGATTCAGAAATAACGTATGTGGTGTAGGACGAGAGGTAGTGCTGCAGCTTTGTACAAGCCCAAACTAGAGCCAGACACAACTTCTCTATCTTATTGTATTTTAGCTCATAGTCTAGCATCCTTTTGTTGAGGTAATACACAGCATTCTCTACCCTTGTATCTTCTGCTTGTTGAGCTAGCATTGCACCCATCGCTTCTTCTGTCACTGATAGGTACAATAGCAAAGGCTTTCCTAGCCTTGGTGGCTGTAAAACTGGCAGGGATAACGGATATTGCTTGACTTGGTCGAAAGCTTTCTGACAATCCTCATTCCATTTTATGGCTACTCCTTTCCTGAGTAATTTGAAAATCGGACCACAAGTATTGGCCAATTGATTGATGAACCGGCTGATGTACTGTAGCCTTCCCAAGAAACCCCGAACTTCTTTTTTCGTCTTCGGTGCTGGCATTTCCAGAATGGCTTTGGCTTTTGAAGGGTCAATCTCTATGCCCTTCCGACTGACCATATGCCCCAGAAATACTCCGAATGTAGCTCCAAACAGACATTTTGCCAGGTTGAGCTTTAAATTGTACTTTCGAAGTCTAAGGAAGAACTTCTCAAGTGCAGTTGTATGTTCTTTAGCTGTTTTTGATTTAACAACCATATCGTCCACATACACTTCTACTTCTTTGTGAATCATGTCATGGAAGATGGTCGTTGCCATTCTTTGATAGGTTGCCCCGACATTTTTGAGCCCAAAAGGCATAACCCTGTAGCAGTAGGTTCCCCACTCCGTGATGAATGTCGTTTTCTCTTTGTCTGGCAAATGCATCATTATTTGATTGTATCCGACAGCAAGATCGGTTAAGGAGACCATCTCGTGTCCAGCCATTCGGTCCACCAACAAGTCAATATGCGGCAGGGGGAAGTCGTCCTTCGGACATGCTTTATTCAAATCCCGGTAATCCACACACATTCTGACTTTGCCATCTTTCTTCAGCACCGGCACAATATTTGCTAACCACGTCGGGTAGGCAATGGGTTCTATGAACTTATTCTCCAGTTGCTTGGCTACTTCCTCCTTGATTTTCAAGGACCATTCTATTTTCAGCCTTCTTAGCTTCTATTTTATCGGCTTAGCCTCAGGGTATACTGGAATCTTGTGCACCGCTATTGCCGGGTCAATTCCCGTGATGTCACTCGCCTTCCACATGAAGCAATCGGCAAACTTCTTCAAGCATTCAATGACATGTTCCCTGTTCACACAGTCAGATGCAATGTATGTATGTTCATTTTCTTCTTTGCCAATTATTATTTTTTCTTTTTCATTTTTTATTTCATTTATTTGATTTTCATTATTTTTGCTTGGAAATGCTTGGAAAGATAGACACGCGGGGTAGCCAACCAATAATTTGCAAGCTCTTATTGATCAGGACGGAATCGTCCTCAAAAATTACATCAAATTTAAAATCTGGATTTTCCAAATCCGATACAGAAGACTCAGAACTGGACTCTGACTCGATTTCAGGCTCATGGTCAGACTCAGACTCAATACAGGACTTGGCATCAGGTCTAGACTCTAGGTTTGGCTCGGGAAGGGTTTTGTCAGCAACGCGTTCCTCCTCGGTATACCAGTTGGTGAGAGGCCCTTCATTCGGCTTGATCAGGCTCAATAAGTCTTGGTTCCCATCATTACTAGTAATAACTGCAACCTCGTCAAAGAGACTGGGCTGCATGAGATCTTCTTTCAGTTGACCCATTTGGATTAAATCCTCTACCTTGGTTGCAGTAGCAATGAGCGACTGAAACGTTGGTAGGTACTGAGTTTGCAGTTGTTGTTGGTAGACAGGCAGCAGATTTTTGATGATTATGTCTACTTGTTCTTGTTCTGAAGGTCGATTGATCATTTGGGCGGCCTTGGCCCTCCACCTCGTAAGGAACGAGGAAAAGGGTTCGTTGTTCTTTTGTTTGGTGGTTTCCAGTTCTCTCCGAGTAACATCCACTTCTATATTATAATGATACTGCATGTTAAACACATTGTACATGTCTTCCCAGGTCTTCATTTTAGTCCGATCCAGGCCAACAAACCATCTCAAAGCAGCACCAGTCAGAGATTGTTGAAACAACTGAGCAAGGAGCTCGCTGTTCAAGCCAAATGGGTTGAGGGCACCCACATACATTTTCAGGTGCGTTTTGGGACAAGCGGTTCCATCAAACTTGTCCATGTTAGGCATCTTGAACTTTGTCGGCAATCTTGCTTCAAGAGGACAAGGAGTCCATGTCCACCACCTCCTTATGTGTCTTAAGGGCAGTGATTGACCTTTCCAAGAGTTCCAATTTTTCTTTCATTTTCTGAGCTTCCAGCTCAGCAGCAATTCTGGAGGGCATGTCATCCAGGTTAAGGGCAGGGTTTGAGGACGTTGGTGCAGCAGCAGGTCCCTGATTGGAGGTAGTAGGATCCCTTCCCACAGTGGAAGCCCCATTTCCATTACCACTACCTAGTTCAGCTATTAGGGTAGTTCTCTGGGCAGCTAATGCCTCATTCATTCTGGCCTCCATTCTGGCTTCGAGTTGTTCCATGAGATTTTGGATGTCAACAAGTGATGCCATTGGTGCAGTTGAAGCTGGTGAGGTTGGTGAAGCTGGTGAGGTTGGTGATAGCACTGTAGGTGTGACTGGAACTTGGATAGGCACTCGAACAGTGGGTACCTGATAGGATAAGGGTAGCTGGATTAGGGTACAGTACTGTGTATCAGGGTAACATACATGTGAGGTAGATCAACTCCCTTGTCCAATTGTGCATGACTAAAAAGAATATTTCGTGTTCTTTTTAATGTGATGATATGTCATGAATGCGCACAACATCACGTCCTACTTCATTTTAATGATATGATTCACATCATTGGGTGCATACAGCCCTAAAGGATAGGTTCTATAGGCTATGACACAAATAGAAAATTTGCTTATTAAGGGACCCTTGAACCTTGAGTAAGGATATACCTAACCACATGTGAAACAAAGAGTTTCGTGTGGGTCCAACAGTATGCATACCCATGGGCCACCCCCAAAAGGATTAGGGATGGTTTGCGGTAACAGGGAGGACGCTTTGGCTGTCCGTTGACATAATCAAAGAGACCTGCCGATCAGCGCTACTTGCTATCCAGACTCAGAAATTTGAACAGAAGAGAAGAAATTCATTTGAAATTCGTTTTTTATGCAATGGAGAAAAGGATTCTCAATTCGTGCAAATAAATAAATAAATTTAAATGATTTAAAGTAAATTTCAATTAGGTCCAAATTCTCCTTATTAAGCATTCTTAAAGAAAGAATACTTAATCTTTGTTGGGGTACCCTGCAAAACAAAGCATAGTAAAATAATACCCTGAAGAAGGGCGGGTTAGTTTACACAACAATCGTAGCCCACTTTATGCAATTTTAATTAATAGTCCCCAGTGAAGTCGCCAAACTGTGAACCCCTTCCCCAGATATTGGCATATAATGAATATGACTAAGGGCAGAAATGCACGTGAATGTGTGAGTCGCCACCTTGTTTAATTATTTTAGGGTAAACTAGGAAAAAACCCTAGGTTGACTCCAATTTTAATTAACCTAATTACTATATTAATTATCCCAATGTTTAAGGCATAGTTTGCGAACCCGAGGTGGATCCCGAGACCATGTCATGTTGATGAACTAACCAATGAGTGAATGCTTTGTAAGGTAAATGATGTAATTGGACCAATGAAATGTTTAAGTGATTTCGACTTGCCGCTCAGGGTTAAATCCCAAACGTGCCTACGTACTTCCGTTTGAATGGAAGATCAAAGTCGATGTAGTTCGATAGGCCTTTTTTAAAGGGCTTTGAATGGGTATGCTTAATGCATGAGTGTGTGTATGCTTCGTACATTTTGCTTAGGCATTTTGCCAAAGAATTGATTGATTTGATTAGGCGTTTGTGCCAAAAGTGTTGATTTAAGGCTTTTAGCCAAAAAGATTGATTTAGGCAATTTGTTTGCCAAAAATTGATGTGATTTAGGCGATTTGTTTGCCAAAAGTGATTATTTGAAGGCTTTTAGCCAAAATGGGTTGATTTAGGCAATTTGTTTGCCAAAAGTGTTGACTGGGCGATTGTCGCCAAAATGATTGATTTAAGGCTTTTAGCCAAAAGATTGATTAATTCAAGGCATTTTGCCAAAGCTTCGATTTAAGCGATTTGTCACTAAAAATGGTTAATCTTACTTATAGGCAATTTGTTTGCCAAAAGTGATCAATTGAATTGCAATATAGGCAATTTATTGCCAAAAGAAAAAAACGTGGTTAATTAAGGCTATTTAGCCACAATTATTGATTAATTGGACTTAAACCGGACTGTTCGAAATAAAGGCGATTATGCCATAGTCATTAATTGACCAGATACTTTAGCCAATATTGTCAGATTTAGGCTTTAACACCACGATTATTAATTAACCGGGCATTTAAGCTTAATCATATTTAATTGAGGCAGTTTATTTGCCAAATTGATGACGTGAATGCATTTATGCAGCAATTTAATTCAGAATTGGAGTAGAAGAGAATATGCACAAAATGCTGAAATTAAATGGGCAGAGTTTCGTTATTACCTGAGTTAATCGGCGGCCGCTTCTTAGCTTCAGCTTGAAAATTTCAGATTAAGCTCCTCATTTGAGGAATATTAATTAGAATTAATTCAATTAAGTGACCAAGTATCACAACAGCAGAATAATAAAAGCCTACACTAAATGCAGAAAAAGCAGTAAAAGAACCGCAAGGAGCGTAGGGGAGAAGAGAGCGTCCGTCAACACAGACTGAGTGCCTAAAAATGATGAATAGGGGCTGTATTTATAGGAAAAAACAGGCCGGAGGGCAGTTCTAACCACCCTGGAGGGCGGTCACAACCGCCGGTAGAGGCCGGTCACAACCGCTAGTGGAGGGCGGTCACAACCGCCGTAGACGGCGGTCAGAACCACCGAAACCCCGTCTGCTCGCTAGTTTTTCATTCCGGAGGCTTTTTCAAAAGTTCTGTACCTCCAAAAATTATTCCGAGAGTACCTCCGGGTCCCTCGCGACGTCCTGGACGTTTTAAGTACCATATTGGCATACTTTCGGTAAATTTCCAAATGGCCTCCGGTCCGGCCGGACTATTTGCAGTCCGGGAAAACAGGCTTTTTGAGCCTCAAAATTTGAGTATTCACAGGTGTTAGGCAGCCATTTTGCCCGGCTAAGCTAGCCTCCTAGTTGTCCTTTAATTCACAATAATTAAAAAATACAATTAACTAAAAAATTGAGATGTAAAACTTTTTTGCATTTTTGGAAAACATGTCAAACATACATTCAATCTCATCCATACAACATGAAATAAACCATCCAAAGAAGGGGAGATGAGGAGAATAGAATACAAACCAATCCCCTAAAAATACAATCTACCCTCAAACCTCCAAATTTCTCAAACCCAATCTATCTATTACAAGCAAGCTATAATGGGAATCCCATTAAGGACCCTTTAAATTTTGCAATAAAACTTAAATCATAAATCCAAAACACAAACAACAAAGACATAAAGAATAGCAAACATTCACAGAAGTATATATTAGTAATAAGATCACAACACAATCAATCATTCAACAAGCATGAATATTATGAATGTAAATGATATAAGATTAATAAATATTCGGTTAGCACAATAATAATGATTATTAAACTAAATATTAAGGATTTGAAGAACAGAAATAGTAAAGTGCTTGTAAAGTAAAAGACAGTAATTAAAGGATAGAAATTTAAAGGTTTTAACAAGATTTGAGCCCATAATCTTGATGTTCATCCTAGAAGGATGAACAAATCCACCAATCATTGGTCTCAATCATGTTTTATTTGTTTATTTGATCTATGTGTGACCTAATACGCATCACAAATCTTTTAAGGTAGGAGCTAGGCCACAAGATCACCAACTCCGGACATTTATTGGATTTTTATTCATTTAGAGCCTCTAAATTGAAAGGCCTTGCGCTACAAGGGACTATGGAGTGCGTCTCATGCTTGTGGCGCATGCCACAAGTAGTAGCACAAGGCCTTTCCTAGATCAGGAAGGCTTCTAGTGTTTCTTGGGTGAAAATAGGGATCTAGGCACTAGTGGTGCGATATACTAGGGCGTGGCGCACGCCACTCTTACTGGCCTTGTGCCATAGAGGTGTAGAACCCATGTTTATTTGATCCTAGGTTTCCCTGATAACCAGACCCAGAAAAGGTGTCTTAAACACCAAAAAAGAAAAGAAAAAGACTAAAAGATAGATTAAAGGTTCTGAGAAATTACCTTTGGTGGTTTCACCTGGAGATTGAATGAAAAATGGATGAAGAACCCAACTCCTTTGTTTTCAATCCAATGGTCCGAGTTTAAAGATTAAGTTTGTGTTTTTAGGATTTCAGATTGATCACAAGGAGTTTTTTAATTGATTAAATACTAGATCTCAACTTGAATCCAAGATTAACACTAGTTGCCTTAGGATTTTTGAGTTGAGTTTTAAAATACAAGAGTCTCCCTTAGTTTTTCCAAAAATCCTCCCCTAAAGCCTACCCCCAATGCCTACTTATAGAAATTTGAGTGTGGGGTGGCCCCATTTAGGGCTGACTTGGCAAAAATGCCACTGTCGGGTCCCGCAACGGGACCGGCCCACTTTTACAAAGTTGGACCGGGTGGCACGCCAAATGAGACGGTGCATAAGGAAGTGTGTCGGGCGGGCCTGATGCTCTTCCCAGGCTCGATTTTACCGCAAAATGCCCGGTAACCCGAAACAGTAAAAGTGATTAAACACATTAGTAATCTCAGCCACGGACCATTGGTCCAAAAACCCGGGTGATCGGGAACCCTGATCCAATTTTATGGGGAAAATGGTGTATCATATCTAAACCTTTTAGGGGCAAAATTTAAGCGTCTACAGTTTGCCTCCACATTGATAATATTTTGCTTTTCCAGCAAAATATCATCAAAGTGTAAAGTAGACACGTAAATAAGAAGATAGTTACCTTATTTGCGTGACACGCACGACTTTGATGGATGAAGTGGGCCATTCTGGCCGCTTTGTTGATATGGATTTAAAAACCTACCCTAGGTGACTTACAGTACCATTACGGCATTTGTAGGCAGCGAATCACATCATGGTGGCTGTTGATGACTTCTGCGGCTATCTTGCACCAATTGGCAGCTTTAGTTTGAGAATGCTCCACTTCGGAAGGTTGTCCTTCGAATGGTGAGAGGCGAAATGAGATGCGCCACACGGGACGACTTTAGAGGTATACTACTAGGACGACCTCAATGGATGAATGAGTATGATACTTCGGTCGACCCAATTTCTAAAATGCTCCACTTCGGGAGGTTATCCTTCGGATGATGAGGCGAAATGAGATGCGCCACACGGGATGGCTTTAGGGGTGGGCCACTACAACGACGTCACGGATGAATGAGTACCACACTTCGGTCGACCCAATTTCTAAAATGCTACACTTCGAGAGGTTGTACTTCGGACGGTGAAAGGCAGAATGAGATATGCCACACAAGATGGCTTCAGGGGTGCATCACTAGGACAGCTTCAATGGATGAATGAGTACGACACTTAGGTTGACCCGGTTCTGAAATGCTCCACTTTGTGAGGTGCGCCACTTTAGACGGATTAGGAAATGTTCCACTTCGAGAAGTGCCCAGTTCGGACGGTTTTGAGAATGCTCCATTTCAGGAGGTGCAGCATTTCGGATGGCTTTGAGAATGCTCGACTTCGGGAGGTGCGCCACTTCGGATGGCTTTGCTAATGCTCCACTTCGGGAGGAGTGCCACTTTCGGACAGTTTTGGGAATGCTCCACTTCGGGAGGTGCGCCACTTCGGATGGCTTGGGGAATGCTCCACTTCGGGAGGTGACACACTTCAGATGGCTTAGGGGATGCTCCACTTCGGGAAGTTCCTACAAAATAATTCTTGCAACACAGGAGAAGAGGCACTTCGGTAGGTTATGGTTAGAAGTTTTTGTGATTAAGCCCGAAAAAGCGTGCCCGTGTATCACGTGATTCTATATAAAAATTCGTGACTTTATGTGAGTTTGTGTGTATTTGATCGCCCATGAATCCATTGTGTGCTTGTGTGAGTGTTATTGAAAATTATGCCACGGCACGCAAAATGAGAAAGGCTTACATGTGGCCAGTGGTGTGTTGTCCCTACTTAAGCGACTAGCCATTGACGGATTACCAACTAAGTATAAGAGCTGGACACAGCAAGTGGACCTTTGGGCCAAACTGGGCTCAAAGGCTTAAGTCGGGCCCATGGACCCATTGTTCCTTATAAAAGGTGAAGTGACACTCATTTGTCACTTTCAAACTTCTTTTCCCTTAAACTCTCTCTTTGCTCCTTTTTATAGCCAAAACACATGGGCACCGAGAATGTTTTAGACTGGCTTTCGGGTGATATGGTGATCGATCCCGTGACTCCTCCTGTGAGCCACGGGATGAAACTACGGGAATTCATTCCGGATGTAAGAATTTCGATTAGTTTGCAGCATGATTTGCCCAGCCACCTTTGCTGGGGCACAATTGAGGTATTCTGTAACCTTTTCTTTATTTTTCCAGCTTTATTAAGGCTATAAACATGCAAATATTGAGTTAGAAACCAGAAATTAGGCTAAATTTTACCTGATTCGGATGATTTGGGTGTTTTAGGCCTCTGGCGGGTCGATGTAGTGTGCACCACAACAACTATGGCATGCGCCACATAGGTGCTGTTTTGCTGGGCTACAGGCCTGTGGCGTGCTCTATAGGTTTTGTAGCGTGCGCCATTTGAGTAGTGGCTTGTGCCGCAGTGCCTGTGTTATTCCTTATTTTTATGATTTTTATCGTCTTTCTTTGCTTACCTGCATTAAACATAAAAGAGCGTGCCTTTGCACTTTTATTAGCATACTTACAGTGAATTATTTTGCAGAAGGGCATGAGGCACGGGAAATCCAGCGGCAACACCTTTGCAGTCGGTGAGTGGTTCGACTGGCTACCTAAGCGAGTCGAGGAGCGTGTTCGAGAGGCAGGCTTCGGTCGTTTCGTGGACACCCTTCCTCGGTTACAGGGGCGGACTCCACTGTCTAGCATATTGGTGTTGATGGATCAGTTGATGGATTCCACACATACATTCCATCTGTCGTTCGACAAGATGACCATCACGCTCATAGATGTTGCTCCATCACCCGGTTGCCGTTTGGAGGATGGTCAATGGTCTCTGATGACAGGATGAGGAAACTAGACTGTCCAAGCCTACGAATGAGCCTCCGAGCTGCTATTAGCATGCAGCCCACAATCTTCGACCAAAGGGGCAGGTATGAGAGCATATATACTCATTATCAAGAGATGCCTCAAGAGCAGGTAGCCGAAATGGATGTGGATGTGGTGGCTCGAGCCTACATATTCTATCTGTTGTTGACCACTTTATTCACGAACTATGGTAATGACACGGACTTGGCGTCACTACCACCACTTCAGGACCTGGATGCCACCAGGCAATTCAACTGGGAGAGCTGCCGCCCTGTCTTATTTGTATAATGGTATGGACTTGTGCATCCGAGGAGCACAATCATTGAGGATATAGAGACCCACAACAAGTGGAAATGAAAACCTATAAAAGAGAGAAAAAGCAAAAATTAGGAAAGAGTATATATAAAAAAAAAGAATATAGACTCCAAAAAAAGCCAAAAGGACGTGATAAAAAAAGAGTAGGAATATGAATGCCTATGGTAAACGAAACACAGGTGCAAAAGGTGAGAGGATTAATGAAAGAAAAGAGACTGGGAGTAGCCAACGAGATTCCCAACACAGAAAAACTAGATCTCAAAGAAAGAGAAACCCTAAGTCATAAGAAAGCAGAAAGCCTAAAACTCTCACATATGAAGAGAATCATTTTTCTTATTGTTATTACCTTGATATATTCAATTTGTATTGCTTAATAGCTTTATCTCTATAATAGCACGTAAAATTACATTTATTTCATTTCTTTATTCTTTTTTAATTTTGTTTTAAATTATTTTATCTCTGGCTCAACATATATTAAATATAATTTTATTTAAATAAATAATTTATCATGACTAAGTGGTTGAAATAGAAAAAATTTCAATGTTTTTATCATGACTAACTCTCAAAATCATATTCACAATGAGGTCTCATTTTCTTTTCCTCTGTTTTTTTATAAAATTCTTTTTCCAAGTTTTTACAAGATAATTCATTTAACGTTATATTTTTTCCTCAAACTTTTGTTTTGCTTCTAAGAATATATATAGCTTGTGTTTGTATTTTATATTGGTGTAGATATAACAAATAACATCTCTAAATGATATGGCAGATTTTGACTACCGTTGGCATTGGGATCCTTCATTGCAGGGTTGAAATCACCAATACCCTCCAAATTTTGAGTATGAAGAAGAGAAAAAGAAGAATTTAGAGGATTTGATTATTGCCCTTAGTAAATCCCAAATGAAATTTATGAATAAAACTTGCGAGACAATCAGGAATTTGGAGATACAACTAGGGCAATTGGTAACTATAGTAGCTAATAGACCTCCAGATAGGAATGCAAGTTAGATTATGAGAAAACTTCAAGGAAAGTTGCACCTTTAGAAGAAGTAAAGCCTACATGTGAAGAATATAACTCCTTTGAAGATAGATCAAATCACACTTTCTTGCTTCCAAATATAATTATTAATGATCATGAAGAAAATGATATACAACTAGAAAAGACATTAGGAGATATTGTAAATGAAGACAATCAAAAGCAATATTAGTGGATGAGGAAATAATTGAGACTGTTGATTTGAACTCACGAATGGTTTTTATACACACACCACAATAAGCCCCTTTCTTTCTATCGTTGTTACCTTCAACAAATTGTGTTCTAGAAAAGTTCTTTTCCAAAGTTCATTGTTGGAAGCCAGGTGTTGCTGATAAGATGAGTATACATTTTCTCAAATTAGCCAATCTTGAGGGCATTTTCAACTAAGACCCATATGTGATGCTACATTATACATACTATGAGTGAAAACCCTGATTTGATGAATACTTCTCCAAAATTCGAGTTTAAAGACTTTAAACAAAACACTAATGGGAGGCAACCCTTATTTTGTAGTTTGTTATTTCAATATTTTTTTATTTCTAGGCTTTAAAAAAATTTAAATTATTTTTGTTATTAGTTTTTGTTTTTAATAACCCAAACTTAACCAATTTCGCAGGTGGAATGGGTTAAATTTAGAGTTGCGAGGTTTACGTGTATTAATTAGCACGCCCTTACTAATTTTTTTCAGTTTAAGGACACAAAAAATTAGACTTCCAGGAGATAGCATGGGTTGTCCCTGTTGCCAAATACAACTATGAAAATTTTACAGAGTTCTATCAATTTATCCACAATTACATGGTATGGTCGTGCTAAAATACAAGGTCGTGTCTCCTGAAGTGAAAAAATTTTCGCAACTCTCAAATAGTAAAACACAGTTGGACCATGTCAAAACCTTCCGCCCGTGTTCTTATGTTGGCAGTAGACTGTTTTTACTCCCAATACAACACTCGGTCTTTATTTATTTATTCATTTTTTCTTTCTTTTTTCTTTTCTTTTTAGTTCACATGCTCCCCACTTTCTTTCTTATGTTTGTCCTTATGTTTGCATTTATGTCTCTTATTTTCATTTTTTTTTCTTTTTCTTAATAATAATATATATTAATTTTTTTCTTTCCTTTTCTTTTTCTTAGTAATATGACAATATATATATTGTTTTTATTTTTTTCTCCAATATCTTTTTTTTTATTGTATTATTTAATTTTTTTTCCAATTTTCAAAATTTAGCAATTAGAACCAATAAACTTTGTTCCCTTAGATTTTATTGTATTTTTCAATACGTAGTGGTAAGATGTTCTCAATTCTAAATTCTTTTTTGCACCTTATATCGATAATACATGATAAGTTTGGGAAATTTATTTTATTTTTGTACACATTGGAGACAATGTGCTAGATTAAGTTGGGGAAGGGAAATTTTAGTTGAAAAAATTTTTAAATTTATTTATTTTTTATTAGTTTAATATGGTTGGAATAATTATGAGCAAGCTTAAAAATTATCATAATTTAATTACTTGTGATAAATTTAGTTGTTTTTCTAATCTAGTTATTTTTAAGTTTAAATTTTAATTTTTTTCTTAACAAGATTCTTTGATTTGACCATTTATTTTTAAGGTTATAAGCACCAATTTTTATGATTTTTATGCTAAGTAGCTAAGTTTTGATCAATTTTATTTAAACCTTGGCATTTACAGAACAAATTAGAATTTCCCTTGAGGCAAAAATTTTGAATGCTAATATTAAAAAGAGCTAATTTAGGCACTCTTTGTTTTAAAATCATATTTAGCCTAGGCCACCCTAAGTTAAAATATGATATGTGCAACCAATTTGAACCCTATATTTGAAATTCTTATTGTTTTACTCTTTATTAGACCTAGCCACTAAACCAAATTCAAATCTTTACCCTAAGTGGAAGAATGTATGGTCAAGGGATTTAGTTATATTAAAACATAATAAAGAAAAAGAGATAAAAGAGAGTTAATTCATTGAGACTAGCAATTAGAGACTAAAAGTTCAAAGAGAATCGCTCAATGAAATAAAAGAGTAATCAAAAGTGGAAGATTGTATGGTCAAGGGATTTAGTTATATTAAAACATAATAAAAAAAGAGATAAAAGAGAGTTAATTCATTGAGACTAGCAATTAGAGCCTAAAAGTTCAAAGAGAATCGCTCCATGAAATAAAAGAGTAATCAAAAATTTAAGTTTGGAGAATTAAAGGAAGAAATGTCAAAGTATTAATATCATGAAGAAAAATTCTTGCCCAATGATTTCTAATGTTGAGCTAGTAAAGTAATTCAAAGTAGTCTCTCCTTGTAAATAAAAAATAAAAAAAAAGGTTGTTTTTTATGTAATGAAAATTTGGTAGTATGCATTCTATGTGGGTTTTGTTATCCTTTTATCATTTTTCTTTGTAAGCCAAATTTCACACTCTAAAACCTCATTACAACCTTACTAAAAGACCTTTTAATCTTTCTAATTGTGTTGCATTTCAATTGTGGAGAATGGATGACTAATTTTGCCTATGCAAATGTTGAATTTACATCATCTTATTTAAATGTTGATAATTTTTGTGAAAATCCATGTTTTATTTGTCGTAATTTGAACAATTATTGGTGTTGAAGACTTTATTAACTCATGTTTAAATTAACGAATGTGTTTTGTTTAAGAATTGAATTTTAAAAAGAAAATAATTAGTATAAGAAACACTCGGTTTATTTTCATGTTAATAAATTTTTGATATTTTTGAGATTGTGAATAATTGTTCCCAACTATATTAAGCTAGATTTGTTAGTTTGTTTTGTTTGTGTTTTTGTTCTGTTTTTATTTCTAATTTTATTGCTTGAGGACAAGCAATGGTTCAAGTCTGGAGAATTTTAATAGGTGTCATGTTTATAGTATTTTTTAATATAGTTTTATTAGGATTTTTAGTGTTTTTAATTATTTTAATTAGTTTTTATTTAGTTTTATGTACTATGTTTTTATTTAATTGTTGATTATTGTTTCCTTCATTGTTTTGATCTCATTTTGGAAGGTTTTTGTAGGGTGTTAATTAGGAATTTGCTAAATATCAAATAAGGAAGAATAGGGACCACAAAGCTACTACCTAATTCGAGTTTCATCCGAATTTATCAACATGGACTCCTAATTTGGAGAAATATGAGACTTAATTGTTTCTTATTGTAATTTTATTTCTTCCTCAACACGTTAGAAGACCTGAGAAGTCTATATAAGGAGAAATCTCTACACCAATTGGGGGACTATTCATTCATATCACATTCATTATTCCATATTCTATTCTCTACATCGTTTCTATTTACAAGACTTCAAGCAATCAAGTTGGAGATCAAGTTTCAAGGAAGCGCTACAAGTCAATTGTCGACTAGTTTTAATTTCTAAACTCTATTCTTATTTTGTTTTCAATATTCATGTTGATTATGAGAATATTTACAAGTTTATTTGAGTTTAATTTATTTACTATGTTGAACTAAACTCTTATATTAGGGATTTGATATATCTTAATTTTAATGTTCATTTATAATATTAGATTTGGTTTTTTTTTTTTTGTTCATAATATAATTTATTATTGCACTTAATGCTTCTAGAAGAGTTTCTCCCATAGATTGATTTATTTCATTAATCATTATTGGGAGAAGGGGTTTTGATAAGAAAAAGGTAATAAATTACATGGAAATAATAACTTGATACGGAAGCTATATGGTTTGACTCATGGGGGTTTTCATAAATTATGAGCTTAAGTTATGACTTCATAAATAATCATAGAACTTAATGATTTAATTCATGTTTGATTGTGCTATTGGAAGATAGGTAATTAGATCGAGTTAAAATAACTAATAATACATCGGAAGAGCTTGTTAACAATTTTTGGGTTGTTTTCCCTCTTTGAATAATTAAAATTGATTATCAAACTAATACAATAAATTTGATAGAATTAAGTGAAGTCAAAATCCCTAGTAGCCTTTAATCCTTGATCTCTTTTTAACAAATTATCTTATTTGATTTCTTTTTAATATTCTATTTTATTTCTTTTAATTTTACAATTATTTTTCTTATTATCGTTTAGATAATAGTAGGTTTGAATACAATTTTGGTATTTGATATACAATTTTCGTGGCAATGATACTCTACTCACTTTTTATTATTTGTTACGATTTCGTGCACTTGTAAATTTGCCTATCGGACGGCAATCACATATATAACATGAATTCACAAATTGGCAACATAATAGTACATTATTATGGTAAACCTAAAGACAGGAACTGGGGCCATTACATGGATTTTGGTCGGTCTTCATAAGGCTTAGGTTCCATAAGCAAGGGTTGATTGTTTTCTCCCATTCAATTTCATGTTTTAGCTAATGGTAATAGTGGATGGTGCCAACTGTTTTGATATACCTGGGGTATGAGACTTATGGTTGATGTATATTAGTGGCGAATCCATACAGTTAAGTAGAGCGAGAGGATCCATCCCTCAATATCACCAAAAAAGTGTCGGGTAGAAAAGATGAGAAGAAAAGACAATGATATGAATGCTAATAATATAAAATGCAAAACTAATAAGAATCAACTTCTTTTGAATCCAAAACTAGAGATTCTTGGTCCGATCCCCATTGAATTCATTAGACTGAAGACAACGATCAAGAAGTTACATGAGACTCATTAGTAATAGAGCACCGAAAAATAAATCAAACCTCAACCCTTGATTTTAGAAAGGCAATGTACCACCAAACCATTTGAATGTGGTCGAGGCTTTCATAGAAGCGGGAGTACTAACGTGCCATAGCACGAAGAATCAGATCCCTCATCATAGGAACCTAATTCACATACTAGGAACTGGGTACGAAATCGAATACAATCTCGGAAAGGCGTTAGGCACCCGAGCTCGCCAGCCTATGAGATGGCCTCCACTAGTTGTCCACACATTCATTTAAAAGTGTTTGAATTAACTTGATTGGGGCGTAAAAACATTTTGATTGTTATTTTATTAGAAAATATGGTATCCATAAAGCATTATAATACACTCATAACATAAAATTGAAAATATCCAAAGAAAGAGAGAGGAGAATAAAGTTACATCCTTTTCAGTCCTAATTATGTTCTATCCAATTAAAGCCCCAAAACCAAACCCGAGCCGTTCACTCTTAAGTCTAAACAAAACATAATATACAAATCAACATGTGTTGATCAATCAACAATATGAATGAGTTCATCAATGAACTTATTTCAATCCATCATCAAGCCACAACACATATAGCAATCATAATAGAAAGCAATAATCATAACAATGGCTACTGAATTAAAAAATCATAACAATATTAAAAACTCATATAGAAGCATCCATGGATTCTAACTCAAGCTTTTGAAAATCTAACCTTGAAGGAAAGAAGGATTGTGGCTATCCATATCAAAATCCATGAATTTTATTAATATAAGTGATTCCAATGATTTTGAGCTATCATCTAAGACCCAAGTATCGATGTCAGAATCAAGGAATCGATGAAATAAACATTAACATATTTAATTACAAAAAAAAAAACACAAAAAAATACATTTCTAAATAGAAACCCCATGCACCCTCAGTGATGATGTGCACCTTACGTAATAGCGCACCTAGTTTCACATACTAGAAAATGTGGAACGGGGTAAGAACAAGAGAAAAGGATTGTTGTCCATTGAGAAACGACATGCAATGGATGATACAGTGTGTGGCGTCAGGTACATCGGCATGCCACGAATAACCAGACACGACTAGCAGACAAATATCCTGGATGATCCTTGGTCTCTCTCACGTCCAAATGCTTAAAAATTGATTTTTACCAAACAAAAAGGGAAGAAATGAAGTGAAATGTGAAGTTAGGCGTTCGGATATTACCTTCCTTGAAGAAAATGAGCAAGATCAAGTTTGAAAGTTCAAGCACCCCTTTAAATCCAATCCTCTTATCCCAAATCTGAGTTTAGGCTCCTAGAATTTGATAATGTAAATCCTTTTTCGCTTTTATAGTTATTGATCGATTGGTTTTCCTTTCAAAAGTCAAGAGTTTTTTTTACAATCCAAAAAGTTCTTTTTTGATCTCTTCAACATTCCCCCTTTCTCTCTCATCAATATCTTCTATTTATAAGAGAAATGAAGGGATTAATCCTAATCCCTAGGGCTTAGATGGCACTAAACCACTAATGTGCCTATGGATTGGTGGGCCCAATAAGAAGACCCAGTCCACTTGGCATGCAAAACGAGACACTATAGCGGGACGTATAACGAGATAACCCGTACCATGCCCTTAACACTAAATTAAATGCAAGGATGAAATCCATTTTATTTGTTTGTTTTGTTTGGGGATTTTGGTTGATATTCATGGGAAGAGAGAGATGATGAAAGGTAATTCTCAATATTATTAAAACACAGCATTTTAATAGATTAGACTTGGATTAAAGTTAACTTTTGTGTCAAGTGTGGGTCCATCACTTGTACTTTTTTTATTAATCTTTCAATTTAAAATTTTAAATTGGAGTATAATTATAATAAAATTTTGAAATTAGGGTGTACAGAGGTTAGATTAAATTCATTTTAGGATAGAATCGTTAAAACACACAAAGTTTAGGTATTTTAAATCAATTATTCAAAAAAAAAAAAAAAAAAAAGGGTACTGATTTCCGTGGAAGGAGACCCGTGCTCTTCATATGAGCGAATCATGGGTGGATCCCAAACCTTTAAGCACGTGCGATGTACAGATATCTCAGCCGTTCATCTTGAGGAAACAGAAAACCCTACGTCGACTCGAATTTGGCACTTGTGTATTCCAAAAAGAAAGGTGGAGGCTTTTCTCTCCCTTTACCCATTCTCACTTTCCCAGAAAAATATCTTCGAGCATTTTCTCTGCACAACTTGCTCTTCAACGGTAAAACCTACTGCCTTTGTTTGGCTACCGAGAAAACACCACACTACGAATTCTGTAGTTTTGGAACTACACGAACCTTCCATTTTCTTATTATCTAATTTATTTTAATTCCCCTGTTTTATTTTCGTTAACTAGGTTTCTGCAGTTTTAGGGCTTAAACAATGGCGGATGAGAACACGATAGCCAACGGCATCGCACCGGAGAACAATGAACAGACTGCAGAGAGCTTCTACGATGCCGATGAACGCGAGAACGGAATCAAGATGAAGCAAAAGATCGAAGCCTTAGAGAAGGAGAAGCTCTCCATGGCCAACGAGAACGAAAAGCTCAAAGGTCAGATTCAGCAACTGACGGTGGAGGTTGAATCAGTGAGATCGGAGGAGTCACAGTTGAAGCTGAGGCTCGGAGTGATGGAGAGAGAGGTAGAACAATCGGAGGAAAGCAAGAGAGCGTTGGAATCCATTGCTAACAGAGCTGCACAGCTCGAGACAGAGGTCTCTAGGCTCCAACACGACTTGATTTCAGCAATTAGTGAAATCGAGGAAGCTAATTCTGAGATTTCTAAACTGAAAATGGTTTTGGGGGAAAAGGACGGAAAAATTGAAGAGCTAAAGAAAGAGAAATTGGAGATAGAGAAGAAATTGAAGGAATTGGAGAAAAAAATTGGGGTTTTAGAAGTGAGAGAAATTGAAGAAAGGGGTAAGAGATTGAATATTGACGAGGAGATGAGAGAGAAGTTAACTGAAAAAGAAAAAGAGATTTATCAGTATAAGGATAGATTATTGGAGCTAGAGAATGAGGTGGCAAAGAAGGAGCAATTGGAGGCAAAATTGCAGGCTTCCGAGGAGAAGGTGAGGGAAATGGAAGGAAAGATGGAGGAGCTGAAGAAGGAGGCGGTGGAAGCAGAAAAGGCCATTTGTGGATTGAAGGAGCGGACTGTGGGGGTTGTTAATGGCATTCAAATTGAAAATACAGATAAAGGGTACATAGGGCTGAATAAGCAGTGGCCAATGCTTGCAGTTGGTTCCACAGGAGCACTTGTTGCTGCAGCTGCTGTGGCGTATGTTTGCTATGCTAGGCGGTAGTGATTCAGAGGTCAGGATTTTATTCAGTACCCAGAAAAAAAGGGAATATATTTCAATTTTGTGAGCTGGGATTTCATTTTGCTTGGTCTTGCTTTTGAGCTTATTAAGGGTTGTGGTTAACACTAATTCTGCCCTGTTTTTTAAATTTAAATTTTTCCTTAATTGTTTTGCTTCTTATAGAGAGAGGAATTACATGATATCGTTTTAGTGCACCTTTTAGGCACCATCAACATTTGCTTGTTAATAGGTATTGTTATTTGTTTGTTTGTCCTTCAAGCTTGAATTCAGTTAAATTATTATGTACTACTGAACACAGTTTTTTAACGATTCCTTTAGCATCTCCATTTATAGAAAACTATGGGTTACTCTGTTTTTTTTTATCCCTGTTTTCAGATGCTGTATTTTTCGTGTTGAGCCCTTGCAAGCCTCTTGCTATTTTCTTTTCTTTATTAAAATCTGTGTGTTCTTTTGTGTGAAGTGGGTAAGTAAATTCTATTGCTTGTTATATTACAACATTGAAGCATTGAAACATTGACTAGATCGTTTTGCCATTTGCTCCTTGGTTTCAATTTACTGGAAGGGTCTGTTGGGAAAGCACATGGCAAAATTCATTTGGGAAGAAGCTTTTTTTTTTTTTGTCGCTACGTTTCCTAGCCAATCTATATCTATAATTGGTAATTTTATAATGTCTAAGAAAAGCTAGCATTCATGGAATAATAGCACTCTGGTTTCTAATGAGGGGCTTATTTGCATAGCGACATTCTTGTGTGGTCGTGGGACAGTCTGAATTACTTTGGATGCTCTTTATATTCCATTGATGTCATATAGCTCTGGACTGCGTCGCTTTTGGTTTGTACGCATGTCTTCCGCTTACTAGCTTACTAGCGATGTTGGACAGTGTCAGGTTATAAAATGGGATTGCATTCCCTTGAAGATATTTTTTGTTCAAATGTGGCTTAAATTTCTATTCTGTCACCATGATTCCCAATGAAGGGAACTACCAAAAGCATTGAGTGGATCAGCTAATTATATGCTCTATGGAACTAACAATCTTCTCCCCAATAGAAAAAGTGGGTTTGAACAAATGCTTAGTTATCCATCAATTGGTTTCTCCAGCTAACCTAAAAAAGCAGAAACCTACTTAACACTGTTAAACCGGTCATGGGCTCCTCGACAATTATTCTCATCTTTCATCTCTCTCGCTTTGCTCCTGCAGATGAGGACCCACCTTTTCTTCTGCTTGTTGGCGTGTTCATAGAACTTGAATTTTCAGTGCACCTTTGTATCCATCTCAACTTGGATCCCTGTAAAAATATTTGTTATAGATATTAGCGGTCATCAATTGTCTTTTTAATGTGGAGTGAAAATAGACAAGAAAATATTGCTGAACTTTTGACTTTAACTATTACGTTCAGACTGCAGCTTCTCACCATCAGGAGCTTCCTCCGACAGATCAAGAGGAAAAATGAAATCAAATCAGATAAAACCAACATGTCCAAACATGCAATCAAAATATGGCACTCCGCAAAGAACGTTATCAACAAAGTAATAAATAGTCATCGGCTGAGAATAATTCTACCATCGGAAGCAAATAATCTTATGGTGGCATCATCAGGCTTATTAACTGGTGGAGTTCAATGGAAAGTTACTAAAATTTTCATTCCTTGTCTATTTTCATTGCCAGTTCCAAACAGTGGAATTTAACTTTTCCTTGATATTTTACTCCCTCATTTTCTTTTTTCTCGTAAAATAATTTGCTCCAAACAGGCACCAAGTCTGCAGCTTGTAAATCCTAAATTTGTTTCCTCCTTTATATGCTCTAGTCAAAGCTGCCTTGACAGTAGATGGGATGCCATCCAATGGATTTGACTGGCCCTAATGGATAAAACGAATATAAGATGATCCCAATGTTTATATACAAACAGTTCTTACAAAATAGACAAGCTCTACAATAGTATCTGTGTCCTCCTCATTTAACTTTCCAGTGACTTTGCACCGTAAAGGCACCAAAACAATTCGCCTAATCACATCAAGTCAAGCAGCAACTTCCAGACGTAATTAAGTACTTACAGACTAAAAGAATCTCTATAAATTGTGAATATAAGAATTATATATATATATATTTTTTGAAGCCATTAACTCTGTTCCAAGTTGAAGAAAAGGATGAAAATACAGTATATTTTAAACCTTAGCAGCACTCGACCGGAAAGTTATTCAAGTCAAAGACTCTAATTTCGGAAATCTTAAGCCTATTTAAATTCTAGTTCAGGCTGAGTCTTAGAGATCGGATCCTAACATTCATACTCCTTTAGTCTAGTTGTTGGATAAAGCTCAATTATTAGCTGCATAAATTAATTGAACCAAAAACCCACTTAATTACTAAAAATGAATATTCAGTCGTTTTGATTTCAATCGAATTGGATTAATATAAACCAAAAAAATCAAAATTTTTTAAAGATGAAATTGGTGTGAAACCTATTAGAGTAGAGAATTGAACCAAACCAAATTGGATCATTTGTTTCAATTTATGCCAGTTTTTTACTATTCTTGGGCATGTTCAGATTTATTTTTTGGTTTTAAAATCGAACTAAGTCTAAAAATATTTCTTTTTTTTTCTATTAAAACTGAAACTTAAAAATAAAATTGAATCAAACTCAATCAAACTGATTGGATCAGTTTTAGCTAACTGTGTATCATCACTAAATTGACCAATATTGTAATAGAAAAATACAAGTTTTACTGGTTCTGCTCAAGGAGACTTGACTTCTTCTTTTTCAATTTGCAATTGCAAGCTTGATTTGACCATTCAACAGATTCCACTATTTCATTTCTAGAAAATACCTTAAACTAATGCTAGCGTATGTTACCATTGCGAAGGTTTTCTTATTATTATATATCATTAAGTATAGCAGAGAAGATAGGCAAATCAAAGTACAGCAGCCATGGCCAGGCTTCCTCCACAACTCCCTCTTGAAATAATCATCGACATACTCTCAAGGCTACCTGTAAAGCCTCTTCTACGGTTCAAATGCGTATGCAAGTCATGGCACTCTTTGTTCTCTAATAATACTCAATTTGCCAAAATCCATCTTCAACGTATAAAGCAAGACACCAAAGTCAACAGCCACAAGCTCTTTCTCTTCACTCTTCCTCCGATATCCATAGATCACGAAGCATACTGTAATAATTCCGATGGTGATATTGTAACAAGAGAGCTGAGTCTTCCACCAAGAGAGCTGACTCCAGACCTGCTATTTGTGAAATCTTGTGATGGCTTGATTTGTATTGTTTTTGACTCTAAACTAATTGTGTGGAATCCATCTACTGGACAGTCAAAGGATTTGCCCTTGACGAATTCATTTTCAAATGATATGGTTTTCTTTGAATTCGGATATGATTCGCGTCTTGATGATTATCAGATAGTAAAAGGAGTTCATTCTGGTTCTGCTGAAGCAGTTAAAATGGAGGTCTTTTCCTTGAAAGGAAACACATGGAGAACAATCCAAGTAATAGCTCCTACAACTGTTTCACGGCTCGAACCAACTTCTCTGAACAACGGGGTTTTGCATTGGCTAAGTAAAGTAAATGATCCATGCAAAAAGTCTGTAATTGTTTCAGTCGATTTGGCAGAGGATAAATTCCTGGAGATGACACCAGTACCAGATTATATTCCCAAAGATACGAGGATATATATAAAGGTTTTAGGAGATTGTCTATATGTATACGCTATTGACACAGTATATTGGGAGGCATGGATAGTGGAGGGAAGTGGCACCAAGGCTTCTTGGACTAGACTGTTCAAATACTGTTCAAATCCTACAGTATTCGTTTGGACTGAATGTTCGCTTCAGATATTATGGGTTTCAAAGAATGGTAATATACTGTTAAACACTGATGGATGGGAATTAGTTTTATATAATCCCAAAGAACAGACTTTAAAACAGTATAGAGTACCTAATGATGGGGACGACGGGTTTTTGGCGACTGCTTACATGGAAACTCTTGTTTCCCCTAATGCTCCTGATGGCTCTATAATAGAATAAAGCATGTCACGCCCTTTCCTTTGTGGTGGATTTCATTTGTGTTCGAGTGCCTTGTTGATTTTTATTATTATTATTATTATTATTATTATTATTATTATTATTTACATTGCAAGCAAATGAATTTACTATGCGCAAATTTCCTAGCTTGTGTCTATACCATATGCTTGGCTTGTCTATTGTAATATAGTGGTTTGCTTATGCATTAGTCTAATGGTAATCTAGTGATTTGTTGAGTATTTGCTCCATATTGTAAGTAATTGATTAAAATATATTCGCCAAATGCATAATAAATTTATCACTATATTTTTTGCAAAAAAATTTGTAAGACTTTTAACTTCTATTTTAATTCAGTAAATACTTTAATTTGTAAAAATCCATATTTTGACTTACAAAGTCATTTTATTAAACGCTCTAATTTGTAAATTTAGATCGATTATTGTATAGTTAAAAAATATGAAAATTATTAATTTAATAGTGATACTAACGACACATTAAATAAATATTAATGTAGAAATAAGTGCAATGTTATCAAAAAAATCCTAATTTTAGGAATACAATAGATCCTTGCAAAGTTAGAGCTATATAGTTTTTAAAGAAAATTAGAGGGTTGAATTTATACTCTTGGCCTAAAATAATTTAATGTATGTGTTTGGTGTAAATACAAACCGAGCTTGTAAGTCTGGTTTCTACTAGGCCGCTAAAGTGGGTTACAGTAAGATGTTCCAATGGATGGTGGATCATTAGCCCAAAAATAGTAAGATTGGATAGAGAGAGACTTTTTTTTTTTGGGGGGGCGGGGGCGCGGGGGGGCAAGAGAGAGAGAAACAAGAGAATAAATACAGATTATGTTCTGTTATGATTTGTTGTGTTTCACACTATAATTAGATACTAAGATTAGGCCTATAATGAAGATATTATATTTTATTTCTTTTCATTTCTTGTATCATTCTTCATATTGTTTAATTCCCAAGAGCTTGAAGGAATAATCAAGGATTGAGCTTAAAACACAAACCCTTCTTTTCTTTCTAGTTTCAAATGCTATCAAAGCCAGAAAAGGTCTGACCTAATTTCTCTTTCCCGAATCTTCTTCTTTCTTAGCCTATTTCTGGCTCATTATATAAATACCATTGCCAAGTAAACACACCTATTTCTTGGACTTTAATCTCATCGCCATCTAGATCACTCTAACAGTTCACAGTGACCTTAGACCCAAAATTCTAGTGTTGAAATCCTTGCCATCCGCCACCACGCGCCACCACAATGCTTTAGGCTCTGATTCATAGGCTGAAACATGAGCACTTTTTTCAGTGAACTTTCTGACCATTTAAGATACCATATAGGGGTGTAAATAAGCTGAGCCGAATTCAAACCTATTAGGTTTAAAGTTTAGTTTGATAGATTTAGCTCGACTTGAAATTCGACAAGCTTGAAAATTTAGGCTTGAGGCTCGAGTAAGCCTAAAATAGATATTATATATGTATATATAAAAGCTTGACAAGACTCGACGAGCTTTCAAGCTGAACATCACTAAGCTCAAGTTTGACTCTTTTACTAAGCAAACTGGCTGGAGCTCGAGCTTGAGATCTATTTGAGCTGAACTTTTTTGAATTTTTCAAGCCAAACTTGAACAGTTTATGAGCTGGCTCAGCTCATTTACACCTCATAATACCAGCAGAGCCATCATCTTCGGGCAATCACTCCTACCCCTTTCTCACTCTTGGGAAGACCGTCCTTTTTTTTTTGTCAAGACACAAACAATACCTTTAGGCCTATTTCCCCTCCTCTAATCGGAACACATACCACAAGAAGTCCAACATTGTCATTTCCCGCTTCTTTAATTTCAATATGCTTGAGAACGGTGAATCTTCAAATCCAAGTCTTTTTATACCTCTTTTCTCAAATTCTCCTACTATCACTACCCTCAAATCAGGAGTAATGATAATAATTATGTGTTGGTCTGCTTTAGTAGAGTTATGGCTGATAGGACAAAGATATGATGACTATTTAATGAAAAAATGTCATTAATATTATTGCTATGGATAAAACAAATTAGTCCAAAACTGATGCACAATTATGCAGTTTTTTATGGCATTCCCTTGCTCCTAAATTGGCTAAATCATTCAAAAAAATCCTAAATTTTGCGGCTAATTTTAATTGTATCCTAATTCAACTTTCTTCTCTTAATACCCTGAACGTTAACTTTAGTTACAATAGCATCCTAATTTCAAACTGTACCCAATATTAAAATGAAAAATAATATTTTATTTTTATTCATTAAATTGGACAATTTAATGAATAAAATATTATTTTCAAATTATACCCAATAATAAAATAAAAAATAATATATTCATCTTAAAAATAAAATACTTTTCATTTATTTATATAATATTGACAACAAGTAATGATTATCTAAAAATAAATTTGTGTTCCTAATGAATAAAACCTATTTTTATAAGAGATCTAACTTAAATATAATTTCAATAAACCTAACTGAAATTTCATGCTTAAAAAATGACAAAATAAACACCTAAATTACTATTCTATGCTTATAACTAACTAAAATTTATTATTTTACTTAGGTTTTTTTATGAATTTTGAAAAAATTCCTAACCAATATTAGTTAGGGTATCGTTAAACAATGGGTTTTTGGTTAACCTGACCATGTGGGTCCAACAAAAATAATATTTTATTCATTAATATTTGATACAATTTGAAATTAGTGTGCTATTGTAATTAAAGTTAAATTCAAGGTACTAGGAGAAAAAAAGCTGGATTTAGAGTACAATTAAATCTACCCGCAAAATTTGGAGTTTTTTTAATGATTTAGCCTCCTAAATTAGTCTCTCTATTTCAATCTTGTAAAACTTATTGTATAGTTTGGACTAAAGCCAAGCCATTGTATACAAATGACATACAACATATATACAAAATCATTTTTACCATTGTCAATATGCAGTAAAATCAACAGGATATAACAAGCTATCTTGGACAAGTTGAAAGTTGAGAGATGAGTTTAATTCTGTTATGCCTTACTCTGATGGTCATGCTACACAGAAACAACAGAGGAATAAGTTCTTCATGGTCTTGGCTCTAATAGGTCTCCGGTCTTATCTCAGTTCTGTGCGCGATCAACTACTGACAGGTTCTGTTATTCCTACTCTAGAATATGAATCTGATAGACTTATTTGCGTTTCTGCTACTCCTGATCCGCCTCCTAATATTGAGGCATTTGTGTTTGCTGTTCATAATGGTAATCTGAAATCGAAAGGTAAGGGGTCCAAAATTTAGTTAACATTATTTGTTTTTTCATTTAATGTATGTTTTCCACTATTCCTCTTGCATTTATTACAATCTAGGCCTATACATTTTACAATGGCACTCTCATGTTGTTTACAAGGATATAGTAGTAAATATACTGATTTGAAATTCAACTTTATTTGACAAGGGTATTTTTGATAATTGACTTTCTAAAACCATTAATGATCCGGATAAAACCACCTATGATTCGGATCATTATGAGCCAAAAATCTTTTCCGTATATATATAATTTTGTTTCAAGTTGAAGAAAAGGATGAGAAGAGAGTATATTTCAAACCTGAGGCAACACTCTACCGGAAAGATTCAAGTCAAAGACTCTAACTTCGGAAATCTTAAGCCTACTTAAGTTCTAGTTCAGGTCGAGCCTTAGAAATCATAAATCATATTGTAACATTCATACTCCTTTAGTCTAGTTGTTGGATACAATTCAACTATCAACTCCATGGATCAATTGAACCAAACATTCTCTTAATTACTAAGAACGGACATTCAGTCAGTTTGATTTAAATCAAGTCACATTAATACAAACCAAATAAATCAAAATTTTTGAAGATCAAAATGGTATGAAACCTATTAGAGTAGAGAATGTTAGATTATTTAATAATCTATATGTGGTCATGTGATCAAAGGGCTGGTTCTAATTAAGGTGGCCCAAGATGATGATTATTGGGCTTAATGGATAAACACCAAGATGATGATTATTGGGCTTAATGGATAAGCACCAGTTAGAGTTTTACTACCCTTCGTCTGCCTTATAAAAGATTAAGGAAATTAGCAACGTGGGTTAAGAGAGTATGACTACTACTTCAAATACATTCGGTGATAAATTGTTTGAGAGAGCGTGAAAAAAAAACTTCCGTGTTGTTGATAATTCTTTGACTATTAAGAGAGCACTTACGGACAAAAGGTGAAGAAACATAGATCTACTTTACGGTGAAAATTGAATTGCCGCAACGAGGTAATCCATAACATAGATATGCTGTTATGGATCAAGGTACGCTTTCGCTTATTGTGTATTCTTATTGAACAAATTCTATGAACTATAAGATCTAGGCTATATTAAAATTATTTTTAACAGATAATTGAACCGAACCAAATTGGTTCATTATTCAATTTGTTTCAGTTTTAACTATGTTTGGACAAGTTTAGATTTATTTTTTGGTTCTAAGAATCCAACTGAGTATAAAAATATTTCGATTTTTTCTATTAAAACTGAAACTTAAAAATTAAATTGAATTAAACCAATTCAATTAGTTTTACCTATACTGTACTAATCCTTGTCAATTACAAGCTTATATGACCAGTACTGTAAACGGAAAAGACAAATTTTACTGGAAACTTGACTTCTTTTATTACTTTTTCAATTGCAAGCTTAATTTGACCATTCCTCAGATTCCACTAGTTCATTTCTAGAAAACACCTTAAACTAATGCTAGCGTACATTACCATTGCAAAGGTTTTCTTACTGTTATATATCATCATGTATAGCAGAGAAGATAAGCAAATCAAAGTATAGCAGCTATGGCCAGGCTTCCTCCACAAATCCCTCTTGAAATAATCATAGACATACTCTCAAGATTACCTGTAAAGCTTCTTCTACGGTTCAAATGTAAGAATTAATCTCAAATAATTCAATAATAACCTAGATCGTGCAAACCACTAGATTCAACAAAATAGATTGAATAAGAAAAGGTTGCGTACCTGACATCGTTGTTCGTCGATCTTGATGTATAAAATTAGGTTTGCAGCCTTCCAGAGAATTGAAGAATCGATTTAGCGGAAGCAATACGAAAGGAACGTAAAACTGAATCGTATTCAACTCCTCTGGGGACCACGACCTTTATATACCTGTAGGGTTAGTACAATTCCTATTTCGGTCCTTTAACGAAATAGGAATTATATAATGGTCTCTACACTTAATATCTATAATTAGTTGATACCTCAATAGTCAATTATTCACAATCAAGACCACATTTAAAATTGACTTTACAATTGGACTGCTGTACATATTTAATTTTACATATTAAGCCCACAATAGAAAATTAAATCCAACAATCTCCCACTTGGGCGAACATATGTTAAATAAAATACATACACCAAAATGAGCTCAACAAACGCAGTCATACAAGGTATCCAAAAACAATCTCGTCCATTAGTTATATTGATAAAGAGCTGAAGAAACATTCGCCATAGATCTCATGACTAAGTTCATCATCAACTACATTACCAATACCCCTAAATGACATAGATTCATTATAGAAGTGTAGCATGAAAACTACATGTAATGTGATCATCATGTCTGTTTCCAACTGGTCACCAACAAAAGTGAGATCAAGCAAAACAATAATAATAATACAGAGTGTAACCATCAACCAAAATGAGTACTCAACAAAATTTCATAATAAAACATATCCAAAATAAAATAGAGCATTCAAAAACATAATGTATGCAAAAAGAGCAAACTCCCACTAAAACTAGACAGTCTCAAACAAAACGATACCCATATGAGCGGTGTGCTCATGGAAAACTTTCAGTATCACTGCCTTTGTAAGCGGATCCGCAATCATAGAGTTTGTTCCAATATGCTCTAAGGATATCTGTCCACTCTGTACCCTCTCCTTCACAGCCAAGAACTTAATCTCAATGTGTTTTGATCGAGAAGAGCTCCTGTTGTTGTTGGAGAATAAAACGGCTGACCTGCTGTCACAATACAACTTCAGTGGTCTTTCTATTCCACCTACTACACGCAGCCCAGTGACAAGGTTTCTCAGCCAAATAGCTTGATTGGATGCCTCATAAGATGCTACAAATTCAGCTTCCATGGTGGAGGTTGCTACTAGAGTTTGTTTCACACTCTTCCAAGAAATAGCACCGCCAGCCAATAGAAAAACGTAGCCAGATGTGGATTTTCTACTGTCTTGGCATCCAGCGAAATCAGAATCAGTATACCCAATGATCTCAAGCTGATCTGATCTCCTATATGTGAGCATATGTCCCTTAGTCCCCTGAAGATATCTCATGACTCTTTTGGCTGCTTTCCAATGATCCATTCCTGGATTGCTGAGATATCTACCTAACATGCCAACTATAAAAGAAATGTCTGGACGAGTACAAACTTGAACATACATAAGACTTCCTACAGCTGACGCATAAGGAACCTTTTGCATTTCCTGAATTTCAAGTTCACTCTTTGGACATTGTTGATTACTAAATTTATCACCTTTTGCAATAGGGGTATCCAATGGTCTAGAATTCTGCATACCAAATCTCTTGAGCACTTTATCAATATAGCTCTTTTGTGATAATCCAAGAATACCTCGAGAATGGTCTCGATGTATCTGAATCCCTAAAACAAAAGAAGCTTCACCTAAATCTTTCATCTCAAAATGCTTTGAAAGAAAAACTTTGGTTTCATGTAGCAAGACTTTACAATTAGTAGCAAGAAGTATGTCATCCACATATAAGACCAAAAAGATAAACCTACTCCCACTGAACTTATGGTACACACAATTTTCAACAGTATTTGCCTCAAAGCCAAACGAGACAATTACTTGGTTGAATTTAAAGTACCATTGACGAGAAGCTTGCTTGAGTCCATAAATGGATTTCTTTAATTTGCATACCAGATGTTTTGGATCTCCAATTATAAAACTTTCTGGTTGCACCATATATATTGTTTCATCAATGTCGCCATTGAGAAACGCAGTCTTAACATCCATTTGATGAAGCTCAAGATCAAGATTTGCAACTAAGGCCATGATTGTCCTAAAAGAATCCTTCGAAGAAACTGGAGAGAAGGTTTCTTTATAGTCAATCCCTTCCTTTTGAGTAAAGCCTTTTGCTACAAGACGTGCTTTATATCTTTCCACATTACCTTGAGAATCCCTTTTGGTTTTAAATATCCATTTGCAACCAATGGGTTTCTTTCCTTCAGGTAATTGAACAAGATCCCAAACTTGATTGTCTTGCATAGACTTATACTCTTCGTTCATTGCCTCAATCCACTTATGAGAGTCAGAACTCTGCATGGCATGATAGAAACTAACTGGATCATCATCTATCATGTCTACAGTATCCTCATGTTCCTGAAGAAATACTATATAATCATCTGGAATAGCACTTCTTCTCTCCCTAGTAGATCTCCTCAAAGGCATTTGAACAGACTCTAATTCTTGAGGTTGTTGAATTTGTTCTTGAGGAAGAATAGCATTGTCTTGAATTGGATCTTGAATAGTGACAGGAGCAACTGGAGTCTGTACGCTATCAGAAACAACAAAAGGAATGAGAACCGAATCATCCTTACTTGGTTCCTCTTCAAAGACAATGTTTCTTTCTTTATTTCTCCCTCCAAAATCAACATCCTCAAAAAATGTTGCAATTCTCGTTTCAAAAAAAAGTTCTGGAAGTAGGATTATAAAACTTGTAACCCCTAGACCGCTCAGAATATCCAACAAAGTAGCTGCTGATAGTTTTGGAGTCCAGTTTTGTTTCATTCGGCTTGTAAGGCCTTGCTTCAGCTGGACATCCCCAAACATGAAGATGCTTTAGACTAGGCTTACGTCCAGTCCAAAGTTCATAAGGTGTTTTAGCAACTGCTTTAGATGGAATCCTATTGAGAAGATAAGCTGCTGTCTTTAACGCTTCACCCCACAGAGACTCTGGTAAAGTAGAATGACTAATCATACTCCTTACCATATCCATAAGAGTCCTATTACGTCTCTCAGATACACCATTCATGCTGGGAGTACCAGGCATTGTATATTGAGGGACAATTCCACATTCCTGTAGGAAAAGCGCAAAAGGTCCTGGACGTTGTTCGCCTGAACCGTCATATTTACCATAATATTCACCACCACGGTCAGATCGAACAGATTTAATCTTCTTTCCTAGTTGATTTTCAACTTCGGCTTTATAAGATTTAAACACGTCCAAAGACTCAGATTTTTCATGAATGAGATATAAGTAACCATAACGAGAATAGTCATCAATGAATGATATAAAATATCTTTGGCCATTTCTAGTTGCAATATGGAATGGACCGCAAATATCTGTATGAATCAGTTCTAAAACATTGGATGACCGAATGGCACCTAGTCTCTTTTGTTTAGTCTGTTTTCCTTTAATACACTCAATACAAGAATCCAAACCTGTGTAATCAAGTGTATCTAAGATACCATCAGAAACAAGACGCTCAATTCTCGATTTGGATAAATGACCCAAACGTCTATGCCAAAGTACAGCTGAGTTATCAATATTCAACTTTCTTTTGGTACCTCTTGTAGTAACATGCAGGGATTCATGATAACTAGTATCAATGTCTAACATATATAGATTATCACATTCATTCAAGCAACCAGTACCCAAAACTTTTGAATTCATAGATAAAGTAAATACACTGTCTCCAAAAGAACAATGAAAACCAGATTTGTCCAAAAAGGAAACAGAAATCAAATTCCTTCTAAAAGAGGGAATAACAAAAGTATCTATAAGATCCAAAAAATAGCCAGTACTTAAACATAATCTAAAATGTCCAATTGCCTCTACTTCAACCAGATCGCCATTTCCCACATAGACGTATCTTTCACCGTCAGTTGGCTTTCTGTAGTTGAGGCAGCCCCCTCTTTGCAAGCCAAATAGCAAATTTAGGACAGTCCTTTCTCAAGTGATCCGTCTTTCCACAAAAGAAGCATTTTGGCACATAAGGCTTCTTTTGTACTGGATCTACAGCAGTAGCAGCAGCAGGTTTCTCAATAGCCTTTTCAACAGTCTTTGCAAAAGGCCTCTTTCTTTTCTTGTTCTTGCCCTTCCCAGCTGAAGAAACAAAATGAGCACTCTCTCTTTTGTTAGAATTCATCTTTTCCTCCTCATCAACACAATGAGAAATGAGCTCGTTAAGAGTCCATTTATTCGGCTGACAATTATAGGAAGTCCTAATTTGTCCATACTGAGAAGGAAGAGAATTCATAACCATATGGACTAAAAGGTCATCTGGTAAAGCCATACCCAGCGCCTTCAGTCTCTTTGCAATCTGAGACATGCTAAGAATATGCTCCCGAACACCACCATTGCCAGCAAACTTCATGGAGGTTAATTTTCCTAAAAGTGTTCCCACTTCGGCTTTGTCATTCTTGACATAAGCCCTCTCCAGCTCGGCAAGATAGTTTTGAGCATTGTTCTTTTCAGCTGAGACAGAGTCTCGAACATGTTTTGGGACTCCTTTCTGCATGATCATTAGACCTAAGCGATTAGAACGCTCCCACTTCTCATACTGAACCCTTTGAACATCAGTGCTCGTATCAGTAAGAGGAGCAGGTTCGTCCATCCTGAATGCAAGATCCAAATCCATACAGCCCAGAAAGATCATAATATCTGATTTCCAAGACTCAAAATTTGATCCCTCAAGTTTAGGGACACAATCAGGATTAAATGACATGTTAGCTGACATCAGAGAAAATAAACAAATAGATAAGTATAAGCTCACAATCCACAAATGAAACAATTCACATAAGTAGAGATTAAAAAATGGAAATAAGATACAGACACAACATTAATATTCTCATCTTTGGATGTAAAACATTAACTTGTAATTAGTATCTCAATGCAGCAATCAAATATTGATAACATAGTCCTGACAAATAATAAATCTTCCTTTGGGCCGATATATCATTGTCATGGAAAATAATCAAACAATTATCACATATTTATTGCCAAACATGTATTCAAAACTCAGCCAGATAGCAACCTTCCTTTGGGCCGATTAACTATCCGCAACGAATTCTAATACACCTGTCTAATATTCTAAAATAAATCAATTCAAGCAATAGAGGTCACTTTGGTGACTTATTGATCAAATCAATTTATTTTAACAAATATCAAACACAATAGGAACTTAATCACTCCAAAATTTAATCTCAAGTCGACAAATTAAATCATTTAATTGTAATTAAAACAAAACAATTGCAATTAAATGAATTGATTGTCTAAATATTTAATAATCTAAAATTATTTAGTCCAAAAAAAATTATAATCTAGTCTTTAAGTCACTAAATTTGAGACTAAATTATAAAATAGGACTAAATATATTTGAATAAATAAAGTTCAGGGTCTAATCGAAAGAAAACAGAAAATTAAAGCCTAATCTGGAGTTACAGAAAATTTAGAGCCTAATCTGAAATTACAGAAAATTTAGGGCCTAATCTGAAATTACAGAAAATTTAGGGACCTAATCTGAAGTTACAGAAAATTTAGGGACCTAATCTGAAGTTACAGAAAATTAAAGGACCTAATCTGAAGTTATAGAAAATTAAGGGACCAATATGAAATTACAAAAAATTAAGGGACTAATACGAAAAAAATATAAAATTAGGGATCTAATATGAAATTTTCCAGGGACCTAACTGTTATTTTCCATCCCTAACCTAAAAAACAAAACGATAAGGGACGGAAAATAACAGGTTCCAGCCCCTTTCCGCCGCCAACAATGGAGGTTTTTTTTTTTTTTTTTTTTTTTTTTTTTTTTTTTTTAACAAGATCCAGCCAGCAAAGAAAAAAAAAAATACCAAACGAACAATTAATCGTTAATGGCGTTAGTTCAAAACCTCTTACCTGTTCTTGGGAATCCGAAGAACAGTGAGAACAAAAATATATATATACATTTTTTTTTTTTATTAAACAAAACCCTCAATGTATAAACAGTAAGGTAAACAAATAAATAAAAAAAAAATACGAAAAACCAATCTAAAATCTAGCAATTATGCACAAGGCTCTGATACCACTTGTAAGAATTAATCTCAAATAATTCAATAATAACCTAGATCGTGCAAACCACTAGATTCAACAAAATAGATTGAATAAGAAAAGGTTGCGTACCTGACATCGTTGTTCGTCGATCTTGATGTATAAAATTAGGTTTGCAGCCTTCCAGAGAATTGAAGAATCGATTTAGCGGAAGCAATACGAAAGGAACGTAAAACTGAATCGTATTCAACTCCTCTGGGGACCACGACCTTTATATACCTGTAGGGTTAGTACAATTCCTATTTCGGTCCTTTAACGAAATAGGAATTATATAATGGTCTCTACACTTAATATCTATAATTAGTTGATACCTCAATAGTCAATTATTCACAATCAAGACCACATTTAAAATTGACTTTACAATTGGACTGCTGTACATATTTAATTTTACATATTAAGCCCACAATAGAAAATTAAATCCAACATCAAATGCATATGCAAGTCATGGCACTCTTTGATCTCTAATAAAACTCAATTTGCCAAAATCCACCTTCAACATGCAAAGCAGGACACCAATGTCAACCGCCACAAGCTCTTTCTCTTCACTCTTCCTCCGAGATCTATAGATCACGAAGCATACTGTAATAATCCCGATGGTGATATTGTAACAAGAGAGCTGAGTCTTCGAACGAGAGAGCTGACTCCAGACAGCGATGTCCAATTTGTGGAATCATGTAATGGCTTGATTTGTATTGCTTTTGACTCTAAAATGATTGTGTGGAATTCATCTACTGGAGAGTCAAAGGATTTGCCTTCGACGATTTCGTTTCCAGATGATAACCTTTTTTTTGATTCCGATATGATTCGCGCCTTGATGATTATAAGATAGTAGGAGGAGTTCATTCTGGTTTGCGGAAGTTGAAATGGAGGTCTTGTCCTTAAAAGGAAACACATGGAGAACAATCCAAGTGTTAGCTCCTACAATTGTTTCACTGCAGGGCGAAGCAACTTCTCTTAACCACAAGGTTTTGCATTGGCCAAGTGAAGTAATGATCCATACAAAAAGTCTGTAATTGTTTCATTTGATTTGGCAAAGGAGAAATTCATGGAGATGACACCAATGCCAGATTATATTCCCCAAAAAATGGGGATATATTTAAAGGTTCTAGGAGGTTGCCTCTGTGTATGTGCTACTACTTATACATTATACTGTGAGGCATGGACAGTGGAGGGAAATGGAACCAGAGCTTCTTGGACTAGACTGTTCAAATTTAGCAGTGACCCATTATCTGGATGTAAATATTGGCTTGAGGTATTATGGGTTTCAAAGAATGGTAATGTTCTATTCAATCTTGATGGATGGGAATTAGTTTTATATAATCCTGAAGAGCAGACTTTAAAACAGTATAGAGTACCTAATGATGGAGACTGGTTTTTGGCGACTACTTACATGAAAACTCTTGTTTCCCCTAATGCTCCTGAAGGCTCAATAATGGAATAAAGCATGTTATACCCTTTCCTTTGTGTTCGAGTGCCTTGTTGGTTTTTATTTTACATTGCAAGCAAATGAATTTACTATAATATAGTGGTTTGCGTATCCATTAGTCAATAGTCATCTGTTGAGTATTTGCTCCGTATTGTCAATAATTCATTGAAATATATTTGTCAAATCATAATAAATTTACCATTATTTTTTGCCAAAAATTTGTATCGCTTTCAACTTCTATTTTAATCTATTAACACTTTAACTTATAAAAGTTCATATCTCTATTTATAGAACCATTCTATTAAAAAATTCTAATTTTAGAAATATAATAGATCCTTGCGAAATTAGAGCTATATAGTTTTTAAAGAAAATCACAGGGTTGAATTTATACCTCTGGCCTAAAATAATTTAATGTATGTGTTTGGTGTAAATACAAATCGGTCTTGTAAGTCTACCTTCTATTAGGCCGCTAAAATGGGTCATGGTGGATCGTTAACCAGAAATGGGCCGCTAAAGTGGCCTAGTTATTTCCTGGACTTTAATCTCATCGCTATCTAGATCACTCTAGCAGTTCCTAGAGACCTCAGACTCAAAATTCTAATGTTGACATCCTTACCATCTACCACCACGCACCACCACAACGCTTCAGGCTCTGATTCACGCGCTAAGGCATCAGCATTTTTTCCTGTGAATTTTCTGACCATTCAAGATACCAGCTAGGGTTATAAATAAGTCGAATTGAACTCAAACCTGTTAGGTTTAAAACTCAGTTCGATAGATTTATTTCAGCTTGAAACTTGACGAGTTTAAAAATTTTATGTTTGAGGCTCGAGTAAGCCTAAACTAAATATTATATATGTGTATATAAAAGCTTGACAAGGCTCGATGAGCTTTCAAGGGAAACATCATTAGGCTTGATTTTGACTCTTTTACTAAGCAAGCTGGTTGGAGCTCGAGTTTGAGATTTATTGAGCCAAATATTTTGAATTTTTTGAGCCAAGCTTGAACAATTTGCAAGCTGGCTTGGCTCAATACTAGTAGAGCCATCATCTTCAGGTAATCACTCCTACCCCTTTCTACAAGAAAATTAGTATTTACCGATAAAATATATTGAAAAAAAGTTTTTGTCGATATTTAGCGAAAGATTACTAACAATTTAACTCTAAAATAAAAAAGATTAGTGACAAATTACCATCAAATTACCGATAAAATTGAATTTTGTCGCTAATAAGGGCGCCTAATATTGGCGCCTAATTTTCCAAAAAATCAGTAACAAATTAGCAATAAAATTTAGTGACAAATATGAATTTTGCCAGTACAACTCGTGCCATAAATATGCCTGTATTTTCAAAGTTTACCATCAAATTATCGACAAATTAGTGATAAATTACCGATGAAATACTAACAAATTAGCAACAAATCTTTAAAAGTTTTAAAATTTTAGGCGAAAAATAATGAAATTTAGCAACAAATTACCAACAAATTAGTGATAATTATCTATAAAATATTTTTGTCGCTAATTTGTTGGTATTTAACGACATAATAGTGACAAAATTTGAAAAATTAAAACTTTACGCAAGATGAATTTTATCATCAAAAATTTTGTTTCTAAATGCCGAAATTTTATTTTTAAATACCAATTCTCTTCCTTTCTCTCATTCACTTTCTTCTTCCATTACTCCTTTTTCCTTCTTCTTCTTCCTTTTCTTCTACCACTCTACTTTTCTTTCTCCTTTTTTTCTTTCTTTCTTTTTTTCCTTCTTCTTCTTCTCTTTTTTTTCTTTTATTTTTACTTTTTTGTGCTTTTTTTTATTAATTTTTCTTTATTTATTTTAGCTATCAAAGTTTAATTAATATAATTATTAAAATATAATTAGTTTATTAATTTAAAAATCAATAATAAAAAATGTGACAAAATACTAATAAATTACCTACAAAATCAATTTATTTTATTAAAATATATATTAAAGTTAATGACAAAATAACAATAAATTAACAATAAAAAATTATATTTTTAAATTTTCATAATTAATTCAGCAACAAAATATTGACAAAACAGCGATAAAATAGCATAAAATACCAATAAAATAGCGACAAATAATTTTATAGATAAAATTTATCTAATTTTTACAACAACGGTAGCGATAAAGAAAAATAAAGTACAAAATTTTAACGCTCATTTACCGATAAAAATTTTTTTGTCACTATTTTTTATTGACAAGGGTTTTTACCAATAAAATTTTTTATTGGTAATACTAAATTAGCGACAACAAATAAGGAATTAGCATAAAATTTTTTGATGGTAATTCTTTTTTTTCTTATAGTGAAATGCAAGAACAATTCAAAAACTCATAACCAAACTCTATAAAGCATGCTAATCTCATAAATAGCTGAAGCCCCAAATCAAATCTATGAACAAAAACTAAACACAAAGAGCATGAAAACTACCTACGGGTTGTAGCTCGGTTGGCAACGTAGGCTGGGCATGTGGAAAGAGCTCTCTGGTTCGATCTCCACTAAACGCACCTGTAGGGAGGGGTAAAGAGTCTTAACCGTGACTAAGCCCCGATCTGAATTAAATAGTTCCTGATAATAATGTCCGGATATAGGTGGTTTACACAAAAAAAAAAAGAGCATGAAAACTTCTAGCTTTTTCTTGGAATTCCTTTAAGTTATGACCCTAAATCCTCTTATATGGCATGAATATTGCAAGAATCAATTTGAGGTTTGAGTATTTAGATGATTTAATGGTAATACATTAAGGAAATCAAGAAGATGAGATGGTGTTATTTTCTCCAATGTGGGCCATGAGAGGGAGAAAGAGAGGAAGAAGGAAGAAAGGGAAATAGCTTTGTAAACACAAAGACAAGACTTTGATTTTTCAACAACTTCCCTTAAAGTTGTTAAATTAAACCACATCATTTTGATCCAAGGGCCATGATTTCTTCACCTACAACTTCCATAAATTAGAATGTTTCCCACATAACTCTTAAACTTTGTTCAATAAATCCAACCTCTACACTTTATAATTTCTAATAAAATCTCCAAAGCACTATTCGCCTACAACTTAAATTCTCATGCGAAAATCACAACTTAGATTTTATTATTCTTAACTATTCATACTAAGTCTAAATCAACTTCATAAATATTATTTATGAATAATACCACTCGGGTCAGATAAAATACCATTTTCTTCTTGAGTGGTACTATACACGATCCAATTATGATGCTATTCATAACTCGAAAATTTTCAGGCGTTATAAGGTAAGAAGGAAAGATGAAGAGAGAGGCGGAAATAGTCGGAGGATTGAAAAAAAAGAGTGTAAAGCAACATTAAGAAATAAAAATAGAAAAAAAGATAGAGAGAAAGTAAATTTTATCTCTTTAATTGTTTTTAGTTTTTAGAATTGAATATGGCAACTATCGTTTCAAGAGTGTCTACCAAGGAGCTGCGTGATATGATTAACAAAACTTTGAGAAGGTAAAAGAAGCCATATATTTTTTTAGCTAAAGAAACCAAAATTGAAGCACTAAAAATATTTTTATGATAATAATAGGTAAAAGCCACGCATTGCGTGGGATTTTGATTTCTTTTAAAAAATAGATTTAGAGGAGTTATTTTATGAGTTTTGAAAATAGATTTTGATGACTTATCAATTATTGTTATCTGTGTTGATAAAATTAAAATTTTATAATTTTTATTAGGCTTTTTTTTTTTAAAAAAAAAACATCAATTATGTTTATTTTTCAATTTTAGAAAATTATAATTTTGGCAATTGATTTTATAATTTTTTTTATTCAAATCTTTTTGCAATTGCAAATAAAAGAAAAACCAAATTTATTTATTATTTTTTAAAATTAAAATCATAAAGTGAATATTAAATAATAAATGATACTTGTACCATATAGTTATTGCTAGAAAATTAAATTAATCATTTTCAAGTATGATGGTGATGATGAATAAAATTATTTTATCAAATATTTTATTTCACCAAATATGAATAAAATTATTTGACATACAAGTTGTTTTTACTAATCAACTTCAAGTATAATGGTGATGAAGATATATAGATATAAAAACAGATAATCATTATAAATAAATGGATATAAAATAAAATTTAAAAAATTCATAATTTAAATATAAATTAGATAATTATTTTGAATAAGTAATAAGTTTAAATTTTAGACTTAAAAAAGTATATTAAGTGATCTAATAAAAAATAAAAAATTTTAAAATTTAAAATTGAAAAATAGATATAGATGATTATTGTAAATGAATATTAATTTTAAAATATGATTATTAGATATAATTTTTTAATATTTAAATAATAAAAATAAAATTTAAAGGATATTTTAAATATAAATGGTATCTAAATTTATTTTTAATTTGATTTTTTTTAATTTATTAAATTTATTTTTTTTAATTTATTAGATGCTATCTTATAAGCACTCTTTGTTATTTTAAATGTATTCATTGAATTTAATATTTTTTTCTTTTAAATCATTTATGCAAATAATAATAATCTCCTACCTAGTAAGCAAAACAGATAAAATAAATGATAAAATAATAATAATAATAATAAATAAATAAATACTAACATTTCATTCATAAGCATAAAAACTACATAGACAAAGAAAAAACCTACTATTAAACATACTCTATATCATATAACTTATTGTACTTAATTGAAGAAGAAGAGTCGTGATATATATCGATTGAAGTTGCTAGTAGCATCATTTTGCAATTCAAAATCTGAAAAATAACAATAACAATATATATTAAAATAAAAAAATAAAAATTTATAGAGCACAATCAAAACTCAAAAAAATGAAAGCAAAAGAATCAAAAGAAACAACAAAGCAATATGAAAATAATTATTGTGAAAAAATCGTTAAAATTGAGAGATATTTATAAATATATGTATATAGCTATATAGATTTAGAAAAAAAAAATTCAAAAATTTTTAAAATTTTAAATTCAAAAGGTTTAAAGTTTTAAAATTTAATAATTTTAGATTTATTATTATTATTATTATTATTACAAAAACATTTAAAAGAATCATCCAATCAAAAATTTCAAAAAATAAGGTAGAAATTCAAAAATTTGTAAAAAAAAGAAATGTTAATGCTTGATCGAGAGTACCAAGTCAGATTCTTATATATTTTTTCTGTTTTAGGATAATATATATGCTAGTCGTGATCCGCGTTTCGTACACTGCATTTTTTTATATTTTATTTAAATAATTATTATTATTATAAAATATTGTATAATTAATTATATTTAAAATCTCAAAAGATACAATTGATTATTTGAAATTTTATAAAAGGATGTACATCAAAAGAAGGATTCTTGAAATTTTAAATATTCAATTTTTTATATAAATTTTAATTACATGTCTTTTTATTTATGTATTATCTCATACTTTTAGTTAATAATTTGTTGCTCACATGAGGTTTATAATCTGTTGTCATCATTAATATACAATACAAAAATATAGTAATTCATAATTTATTTTGCCAATGAACTAAACCTATATACAAAGGTATTAAATTAAATTGATTTGTCTCCGCAATATTTTAAATTCAAATGAATTCCAATAACCACAAATAGTAAGATATACTAGAGTCATATTTGAATACTATAACTACATTTTGTATTTATTTTGATTGATATATTGAAATTTTTTTTTAAAAATTATTTTTATTTTAACATTATAAAAACAAATCTAAAAAGCTCTTATGAATATCCTATTTTATTGGACTTTATCTTAAAATTATCTCAAGTGATCTAATCAAAGTGTAAAGAAAAATAGTCAAAAATTATATATATATGTGTGTGTATTAGATATTTTTCCCCTAAATTAATCATTAAAATAACTATTAGAGCAAACGCAGTGAATCTCTTTCATATTAGATGAATACTTTCATTAAAAAAACCAAATAAATAAACAATTTAGAACATTAGTATTAAACTATTAATATTGAATACAATAATCATTATATACATATTTTGATTTCACGTTTATGTGCATACAAAATTTTATTAATTATCCAATGTTGCATTTTCTCAAAAACATAAATACCAATTTGAAGATAAAGAGGGTAATGTATAACCATGAAAACCAAAAACTTAAAAAGAATAAAGATAACTGAAATTCTTCTAAAACATTTTTCCTCTAATAAATATTACTTAGATATGAAAAGAGTAATCTCACTGCCTCTACTCAAATTTATAGATTGTTCACAAAATAATATCGGTTTCAAATAATACCGTGTTCAATTAAATTTGCTAGATTTTAGAGTAAGTTAAAGTTCTAGTTGGATTAGGTTTCAAAAACTTATTAATTATCCATATCCATATAAATATTAAATTGAAAAATTATTTGAATTGACCAATCAAAATCCAGAAAAATTAGAAAAAATTTCAAATTTTCTAGAAAAAGAAAAATAGAATGCCAAACAAAGAGAACAGCTTTCATATATCTGTACTATATATAAATGTAGGAATAAGAGGAGAATAATGAGATTTTCGATATCATTCTCAATGAAATTTAGAATATTCTAAAATAGCCTTAGTCGTAGCCAATTCAAAAATTATATTTTTATACCAATGAGTGTTTGAATGAGTGGTTTGATACTGTCACGACCCGTTTCCGTGGGCCGGACCGGCACTAGGGCCCAGGTAAGCATAAGGCCCCCGAGGCCCGTAGTTAGCCTAATTACTCAACTATACATTCCATACCATTTAATAGAAACAGTAAGCCCATACAAGTTAAGATATAAATGTAAATAAATATTATACAACCCGGCCCAATTTTAATTATCTCCAATAAAATTTAGTTTGGGCCTAGTCATTATCAATCACGTTCATAATATGGGCATACTGATTCTCCTGTGTCTAATAATACAACCAACCGTTTATAAAACAACGCATACGGCAAGGCCCAATTGGAAATACACGACCCTATAACTGCGGAGTTCAATAATATTCTGATAATAGAATAATTTATACATCCAAAATTAAATGACAGAAATATAAAGTTTACATTTATAACTCTGCGGAGAAGATTGCAGAGCTTCAGTTGAATCCGCTGCTTCCTAGTACCTGAGAGGTTTATTGGGGGGGGTGAGTTTTGCAACTCAGTGAATAATAATAAATAATACACACCACATACATCAAGCAAAATGCACCCTAGTATACTGAATGAACACACAACAGTCAATCATATGGCATCACATCAGCACCCACAAACAATATCACCTTCAAATAATCACATCACGTGGAAATTAGTCAGTGGAGTCACCGAATCCCCGATGAGCCGTCCTCCCACATGGCTCATCCTCTCACATGTGCACCAGGGAGCCGATCCCCCATACTGGCCGACCGGTCTAATCCTCACTTGACCAGCCCTCTCATTGTTTTTCCATTCTCTCTTTTCTGTTCCATACCAACAGGAGGCAACCCGGTCGTCTCCATCAAATCTAGATCATCAGGCACTTACAACAGGAAGCCACCCTGCGGGCTGCGATCAAATCTAGATTATCCGGTGCGCCCAATAAAGAAGCCAACCTGTGGTTAACAGTAACGGTAACGGTAGGTGCACACGGGGGCGCCGATCTCCCATTTACCCGGCTAACAGAAACAGAATCAGGATCCATATAATAGAATCAGAATATAACAGAAATCAGAATCAGGATCCGTATAACAGAAACAGTCTCACAAACCCATGGTGACCCACTTCATCCCAATTCCACACAAACAAATCACAGTATAGTCACAGCACAAATAATCAAACATTTCATTCATCATAATACACCAATTTCATCCAAATGCACAATTATATATAAGTATAATTATAGTGATCGTAACATAATATATATATGATAAAATACTTATAATATATTGTAATATGTAAATAAAAATATAATGTTTATAAATAAATGATATGCAAATGCAGCGTTGATATGCATTATTTATTATTACTCACGGTGGTGGAGAGCGAAATTCTAGCTTTGATGTTGTCCTGGAGGAGCACTAGATGGACCCGGGCGATCTAAGCAAAGTAAGAATGACACAAAAAGAAATAACTCTATCAGACAAAATATTTCTTTACCCTTCTAATATTTTTATTTTATATTCTAAATTTTTCTACGTAATTTAATCTCGATATTTAATTTCTTTTCTGTAATAAATTTTTTTATTTCTCTAACTTTATTTCATTTATTTTCTTCTGAATTCTATTTTATTTCCTACTAAAATCTATTTTAATTTCTACCGAAATTTATTTTATTTTTCTATCGAAAGTTATTTTGTTTTCTACCGAAATTTATTTTATTTTCTGCCGAAATTTCGGCAGCATCTCCCCTAAAAATTGGACTATCTACCTGTTAAAATATCAACAATATACCAATAATTCCAAACCACACAGCCCATCCATCGGGCAATCAATCAATTCAATTTTTTCCATCCTCCATCCGAATAACAATATCAACATTACTTTCAACTCTTAATTTCTCATTTCATTCCACTCATAATATTATTATCAAAATTCCTCAATAAATTATTTAATACTGAATTTAAGTTTAACTAACTATTGTTTTTATTAATCAATAGTTACTTCACATTAATTAATCAATAACTATTTTGAATTAATTTTAACTAACTAAATAACTAAAATTACTAACTAAATATTTTTATTAATCAACAAATTAATACTACTTAAATTAATTTCACTACATAAAATTTAATTAACTACAATAATAAAATTAATTCAAGTAACTAAAATTATTAAAATTGATTTTTACCCCAAAATATAATTTTTGTCGAATTTTGCTAGATCGAGGATCGGAGCTACGCGCGCTGGAACTGCAAGCAAATGGCCGGATCTGACTGGCAGTGGCAGAGAGAGAATGAGGCGGCGCGATGAAGCTTGACAGACCCGTTCCTGGTGGTCGGAGGCGCGCTGGAGCGATGGCAGGGCAGTGGCGCGATAGATCGACTGTGGTGCTGCTCCTGTCAACTGTGCTCGCCTGAACGGGAACTGAGGAACGGTGCTGGCGGAGCTACTGCGACGGCGAGCGGCAGCGAGGTGGCGCGATCGACCTGGTGCCGCTGCTGCTGCTCTGTTTCTCGCCAGAAACGCAACGCAGGTGAAGAGAAAGGAGAAGGAAAGAAAGAAAAGAAGAGAAAGGAGGAAGAGAAGAAGAGGAGGTGGCAGTGGTGGCGCTGCTGGAGGTGTTGCAGAAATGGTGAGGGGAGGGTGAAGTTTGCGCTGGATATAGAGGGGAGAGGCTTCTAGAAGTGGTTTGGGCTGATTCGATTTGATTTCGATTCGATTCGGCCCAAATCTTGGTTTTTGTTTGATTTTTCAATTTTCAATTGGTTTTCGATTCGGTTTATCACTGTACAAATTATTAATTCACGTTTAAGTATTTAAATACATTTTCCACGCTGTCAGTTTATTAAATTTAAACGAAAAATCTTTGAAAATAAAAATTCTGGTTATTTCAGATACTCTTCTTCCTTAGATAGGTCAAGGTTTCGATCTTCATGGATTGACCAAATACTCGATGAGAGTGCTTTATCCTTTCTTGGGTCGACCTGGTACAAGCAGCATTTAGTTTTAGCCAAATAAGCTCGGGCTACCTGTGGTTAAGACGAAAAAAAGAAAAATTATAGTTTATTATTTGATTGGATATAATTTCTAAAAATTATTTTTTAAATAAATATATATATATATATATATATATATATATATATATATATATAAAATAAAAAAGAAAAAAATATGCTGTTCTTTTTTTTTTTTTTATGGTTGTAAGAAAAATTGTGGGTTTATTTGGAGAGGATGTAACATTTCTTTTATGTAATCTTTTTCTTATTACTTAATCAACTTATTTATTTATTTTAAATTTGCAACTTAGAACAATAGAGAAACAAAATACTTGAACAAACTCATTAACCAATCAATATTGGATCCTAGCATGATATGCGTTGTACTTTTTATTTATTGACTTGGCATTTTTTGGTCAATCAAAATCAAATTTAATTAAATTATAGCATTTTCAAAGTTATTTTTGAAATTGAAACTAGTAATTTTTTTAATATAATTTATTTCTTGTTATATGTTGAGTTCTTAAAAGAGTTTTATTATTAATAAAAATTTGTTATTTTTATTTTGTTTTTCGTTATTGAATTAATTTGTAACCACTGTCACTTTAATTTAGCAAGAGACTTATATCTCTCTTGCAAGAAATAGATGGCGTCCTGATTAAATATTTTTATTTTCTTAAAAGTTTTTCTTTTATATCCTAAATATATTTGACTTAAAAGAAAATAGTATTTATGAAATTAAAAAAAATTAGAGCTATATATTTTTATTTTGGATCATTTTTTGGGTTTCAAGAGTTTGATTATATGTTCATATATTCCTTTTTCTAATGTGTAACATCCTACTGAATCGAATCGTTGCATAGAGTCGAGTCGAGTTGGGCCGAACAAGAACCCGGTTCGAGCCATTTAAATCCAGAGTGGGGTAGAATGGGATGTAACTTAAATAAGTAAAAGAAGTGGACTTACTTGAATGAAACAAAAAGATCAAAGTATAAGGAGTAGGACTTACTTGCACTAAAATATAAAGTTTAGGTATTAAAATGTAACATATGGAAAATATAGGTACTATTTGGTAATTTTTAACACACAATCAAAGATAAATTTGGACTACACGAGACTTCCATTTCAGTTTGCCTTCTTCATTTTCTTCATCTTCATCTTCAACGTCTTCTTCATCTTCATCTTCCTCTTCATCTCCTTTCATCTTTCTCTTCATCTCCTTCCTTTCTCCATCCATTTTCATGTGATTTAAACACTAAATTCAACCTAGAACTCTATCCAAGTAAGTAGCCCTTCTTGATTTTCATACTTTTGTGATTTTTTAGATGATTTCTAAGAGTTATTATGTATAGGAGAGGGGAACTCAAAGTTGGAAGAAAAGGAAGCTAAGAAGAGGATTTAAAGCTCTTTTGGTTGAAGGTTTGATATCTCTTTTAGTTTTTCACATTTTCTTGCATGAAAACTTGTGTAGTGTGTTGATAATGAAAACATATATTGCTGAATGTTGAATTAGAGGTCTGTAAATGGTGATAAAGCATGGGATGAATTGAATGAATGAAGTAGATATTGATTTCATGCTGAACCCAGTTTGTTGGACCATTGACCAGAAACTTCACCCTGATTTTGACTCTGTTTAACGATGGAATTAGGAAGTGGTATAGAAGAGTTATTTGTTCCTCTATGTTTTATCTATCCATGAGTTTTTGAATCACCTAATTTGGAGTTATAAATTGAGAGATATGACCAAAATAGTACAGACTATGCAGGCTCGAAATCAACAGTCTGGACGGACTGGAAGTTGCTCATTTCGGTAAATATTTGCCTACCTTACCAACGTAATTAAGAGATGTGGTAGAAGACAAATTTGTATCCTAATGTGTTAGCTAACTATAGAAGGAAGAATCACCTAAATTGGAGTTATATATTGAGATCTGTGACCAAAATAGTATAACTTGTGCAGGCTGGAACCCAACAGCAGGGCAGACTGACAGTTGCTACTTGAGCTCAATGTTTGACTACCTTACCAACGTAATTAAGAGATGTGGTAGAAGACAAATTTGTAGCCTAATGTGTTATCTAACCATAGAATGTAGAATCACCTAAATTGGAGTTATAAATTGAGAGATATGACCAAAATAGTATAAACTGGGCAGGCTGGAAACCAACAGCAGGGCAGACTGGCAGTTGCTACTTGAGCTCAATATGTGACTACCTTGCCAACATAATTAAGAGATGTGATAGAAGAAAACTTTGTACCTTAAGATGTTAGCTAACCATAGAATTTAGAATAACCTAAATTGGACGTATACAGAAAGAGTTATGATAGGATTTGTGAAACATGTACAGGCTGTCTGGCAGATTTCAAGAACACATTAGAAATGATGTTGGAATGCATATGTAGATTCATTCACCCGAAAATTATTACTGCATTTTACCTTCTAAGTGAACTTAATTCAAACTAAGAATTTCCTTAATCTGAATGGTATAATTTAGTTACATAAATATTAGTAAGAATTGCATCGCGGGTGCAATAGCTAGAGTATTTCCATGCAAGTTACTTTATACATTATCAATGGTATGCATTATTCCTCATTAGATATTTTCTAAATAATTCTTGTATTATCACAATACACATAATATGCTCCATTAAGGTTAGGCAGAAACCACGTAGATAAGACTATGTCGCGACATAGGATAGCAGATCTGCGCCCCATACAGTTTGGTACTCCAGCTACAGGCTGTTGAGTGGATATGATTTATATACGGGCCATAACAGCCCAGCCATACAGTATTCATCCAGTTTTATACAGTTCATACAGTTTTTCTTATCACTTTGGTTTCACTATAACCTTATGGAGCCATGCAGTTATGTGATTTATTATTTATAAAGTATATACGATGGTTAATAAAAGTTGCAAAATTTATACAGCATCATGAACAGCAGGTAAAATCATGAAAGTATAATGATATGTGTGCTTATATGTTTATTGTTTTATTTCTTATTAAATTGAGATATCCACTGAGCATTATTTGCTCAGCGAGTTATTTATTTAACTCGTAGGTTTCGAGACTGGACCGTAGAGAATCAGCTTACAACTGCTGCAGTTCATCTGTGGAAGACTCAGTCTTCAGGGTAGCTATTCATTTGGATATTTTGATTCTTTCTATCCTTATCATGGCATGTACAGGGCACACAGTTGAGCCCATTTCATTTTGAAAATTAGTATCATGTCTTGTAAAAATATTAAGTACATATCTATATTTTCCTAATGTAAAAAGCAACAGCTTGACATCATAATCAGCATACAACATGATATTAGCATGAAAGGACATAGGTTCAACCAGATTGTAGCATCTCAGCTCGGTTCATTTGAGTTAACGGGTGAACCGGGAAGCGATGTTACATAATGCACTGGATAAAAAATACTATCATTACAGCCAAAATGATTACCATTATTAATGCATATCATCGTCTCATTTCTTTTCTTTTACTTATCAGTAAAAAAAAATTATTATTGTTTTTCATTATAGCTGTATATAGATATTGATTTGGGATTGAGGGCAAGAGTTGGAGATTGAGTGATAACTTGAGTTTCTTTTTGAGCACGTATCATAGTTTTAAGAGTCTGTATTTATAAACTAGAGACTAAATGATTAGTTATAAGGATTGCATTAAACTTTACTTTGAGACCACTTCATAACATAAAAATAGAATTAAGTACATAAGAAATAATATTGCAAGTAGTTTATACGGCAAAGTATAATACAAATTAACCAATTATATTTATTGTTATCTAAACAAAAACTTATGCTTTAATATTATATAGATAAAAAATTAAAAGAGTACAAAAAATGAAAATATAATGAGTATTGTCAACGTGTAACGCACGTCATAAAAAAGACTCTATATATATATGTGTGTGCACGCGCGCGTGTGTTAGCAGCTAGAATTTATTTATTTTTAATAAATGTAAAACAAAATGTTAGTTAAGCTAGAAAAATAAATCAATAAAAAGACATCAATGTCAACTACTTGCTTGAATATATAATATCACCCTTCAATTTGAATTGTGGATCAACTAAAATTTATTTGAATTGTGGATCAGTGCTGAACAATTCATATTTTATGGTAGTCAATTATTTTTTTTAATTTATTAAATTTAGTCAATTCTTTATTCTTTTTTAAAGATTATTTAGTCTTTTTTTATTCATATCTTAAAAAAAATATATTTAATACTATTATATACAAAAAGAATCCGATTTCCGGTTCAGTGAAACTATTTTTAACACATATTATATAAAACTTCCACATGCATACAAGATATTAAAAATATATTTAACAATATTATATAAAACTATTATATATAAAAAAATAGTCATTTCAAAATCATAAATTTTTATTTGACTATATAAATAAATAAAATTAAATAGAATATTTTATTTTCTAACATCATTATTATTATTATTATTATTATATATTTTTCAAAAATGGTTTATTATCATAATTACAATTCATAAAATTTTTAACTATATTTGTTAAATTAAATTTAAACATTGCAAATTATAAAGTTATTTATCTACAAATCAATTTAATATAAATTGAGATAAAGAAATTCTAATTAAATATTAAAAATTAATATTTATTAAATTATCTACACATAGCACAAATATATAATTATAGAACCAAAAAGGATTGCATCTTTTAATTGTCTATTAGTTGTAATTGATTTACATAAATAATTATCCCAATCAGTATATAATAAATGATTAATTATTATAAATATATTTATCATCATTTGAAATTGTTAATAATAAAAACTATTAATAAAAATTTAATTAAACAAAGGACTAAATGTTTTGATTTCAATTCAAGTCATTTAAAATTAATTTAAATAAATATTTTGCACAATAAACCACTTAGTAAATGTGATGAATGATATAATATATATAACAACATTTTAAATATAGTTTTTAAATAACTATAGTCAGAATATATTTTTCACAATGAGAGTTTCATAATACATTTTATTTTATTGTAAATTTTTAAATTGCAATTCACTAAATAGTTTTAAAGTTGAAACATTTATGATATGGTTTAGATTAGTTGAATTTTAACTGTGATTTGAATAATATAAAAAAAAAAAATTCAAATATAGCTTTGAAACAAATATAGTTGGAAAAAAATTATCACAATTAGTGTTTTATACTAAAAATGCATCTAACATTGTTTTAAATGTACTTTAACGAGAAAGAAAAAAAAAGAAAAAAAATACATATTCTAGACAAATAGAGCAATAAATTGGAATACAATTACACAATATGTTACAATAATAAGAAATCATTAATAATATTATAATTGATAAAATTTAAAATTAATAAAAAAATTATATATTAAAACCATGCATAGAATGGGTATAACGCTAGTGATTATTATTTCTTACTATATTCTTGATTATTGTGTCTTAGCATTTATGTTTGTATTTATTTACAAATTAAAGCATTTTGGAATCCTATCTAGCATAATTTAATTTTTCTAATCCTATGTGACAATAAGTAGCAATTTCACCACGTGGCAATACATAGCAATTTGACATAGCACTTTCTACAGAAAAGATGTCTGCTTTTTATATATTGATTAGCTTCATTTTCCTCCTGCTGGCCGAATAGCCGTTTGTATTTCAAGGCCAACGCATCATCAAAATATTAAAGACAGAAACGTGCCGACATGATTTCAGTTATAATATCTACCATTCTACAGGGCATGGTACGATAGTGGCGGTCTTCTCCAAGTTTAAAGTTTCCATATGCATACAACAAACAGTCTAAGAGACTTTATAGCGGAGACATGCTTCCACGTTCAAAGGGAATTATGTATCTGTCAAACAATTTAATAACCAACTAATATAGACAAAATAACTCCCAGTCTCCTCCATCTACCTTTCAACTTCAAGGTATTTCATCTTTTAATTCTCATATCACCTTTTCCTGTGGTTTAGATTACCGTATTTGTGATTTTTTTAGTGGGTAGTTACTCACTTGTCCTTATTTGACTTGTTTCCCTCTTTGTTGAGGAACTGGTATTGGGATTACTGATCTGAAATTCTAAAAGAAAGTAACAGTGGTGAAACTAATTCCTTGTGGTTATTATTGTTATTATTTTCATGTATAGGTATTTCTAGGAAGAGAAAGAGGGAGAGACATTCCTTTTCTTGCTGAATCAACAATTTCATAACCATGGAGGAATCTTCAAATGGGAAAATTGAGGAGACCCAGAAAGTGGAGGCAGAGGAAGAAGGTAACATAGCAGCGATCGAAGATGTTGAATCTGTGAGAGAAATTATTGTTCATGGGATTTCTGAGTGTCTGACAGAATTTTCTGAGGGAAATGATTTAAGTTCTGGTAATAACATAAGTCCAGAGGAAGAGGAAGAAGTAGTAGAGAAGAGTCCTCGAGGGATATTGGAAGAGGTAGAGAAAGAGGTTAATAACTCAACAGATGAGTCAGTCGAGCTTAATGTTCCTTTGCCGCAAGAACTGTCTACTCCTGTAGAATCATCAATTGAGGAATCAAGGGACTCAGATGTTGCTGAAGTAGAACCAAAAGAAACTGAAGAGAAAATCTCCTCTTCTTCAAATGAGAGCAATGTAGCAGATGGTGAATTTAATGGAATAAAGGAAACAGAAATTCCAGCTTCTGATGATAAAGATAGTTTGTCTGCAATCTTTACATATATTATGTCCAAAGAAGTTGAGGAGGAAGTGTTGCCGTCTTTGGATGATAATGGCAGGGTTTCTTCAGGTTTAACAGTTGTGGTGTCAAGAGGGATTGAAGAAGTAAACGTATCAGCTTTGGAGGGGAATAATGGAGAGCCCTATAGCATTGTTGATAAGGAATCTGCAGAAAATGATTCGTTGAATCCATCAACAAATGCTACTATTGTCTCAAGCAGTGATGCTTTTCCTGAGAGCACAGGAAATCCTGTCAGTAACTTTCTTTGAGATCTAATGGTCGAAATTCCTTTATTTTGTGCAAGTTCGTCCCTGCCCCCACAATTTTTGTCGGAACTTTTACTGAAAGGATATTGCTTTTTTGTTTTGACCTTGGTTTGCAGCAAGTCATATCTCTAGGTCAGCGCACAGTGCAACCTACGTCCTGGAAGAGTTGCTGTGGCCTTTTTGAAGTTCTCCGACGCTCAGATAGGTAACACAAGGTAAGCCATAATTATTTTCTGCACAAGGAACTGTGGGAATTCTGAAATTAGTTCAAAATGTTTCTTTTAAATTTTAGTCTGCGTTTGCTTCAATTGATTGGAAATTAGGTATGATCAGCGGCAATTGTATTGCTCGGCAATAATTAGAAGAATATTCTAGTTTTTTAATTGTTGCATTGAGTTTTGAATCTGCAAAACACACATCATTGATATCTTTTAACACTTGAATACAAAAGAGTTTACTTAATCTAGGCACAAAGCGATGGTTGTTGGTCACCATACTCTGCTTTTCTAATTTTACAAGAAATCTTAATTTTCACCTAACCCAACTGACAGACTTGCTGCAGCAACCTCTGTAGCAAAAAATCCAAACACAAATTTCCCTCCAAAAACTAATAACTAGAATGGTTGAAACAGATTCTCAATCTTCAACTGAAAAAGGTTAGGTGAGGGCGATTGAGATTTAACTGCATACGCTTGACTATCCAATCTAGTCTTTTATAGGTTTTGAGATTTCTCTAGTTTTGTAAACTCATCAACCGAGTAATAGACATTTACCATGTGAAAATTTCTAGTCAAGCAAAAAGGCCAAGAAGAATCTTTCACTCTTTAACTTTTTGATTATTGAAATTTGTGTTAGTAGATTCCTTAATTAGCACTATAGCATTAGATGAGCTTTGACATCCTGCTGCTTCTGTAATCTTAAATGAACTTTGCTGTCGCAGAAATTCATAGGCTGATAGTTACTGAGTAATCTTCATAATAATATTATTCACTCAAGTTGCTCCAAATTTACCCATATGTATTCCTCACTCAATTTTATTAAGTTTCATCAAAGACCAACTGAGAAACCATATGCATATGTTGAGGCAACTCGTACATTCTACCTAGCCACGCGCTCAATGATTGGATGCGGGAGATGTAGTTGTTAATAAATTGACTGTATAGCATTCTTGGATATGAGTTTTAGATACCCATACCGATTTTCCATGCTTATGTTTATTTGAGATATGAAAACAATGGGACAGGTAGATAAAAGACTAGCAGCAATAAACCAATAACATCAATGATAGAATTGAGTGAACATGTAAAATTAAAACTGGGAGGTTGAGGGGAACTAACCAAAATAACATTTTCTACAATGCTAGGAAATGTAGGATATGGGAGGGGCATAAATGATATGCAAAAAACACTTGAAGGAACAATAGAAAACATGGTTGAAAGTAGGCTTTTCTACATCCTTAGTTTAGCTTAAGTTGATTGCCATTCACACCAATTGGTAAATAAATACATTGGAAACTTCTAGCAACTAGAACCGCATATGAAAGGTGCTGCATATCCAAAGTTAACTATGATTGGAATTTGGGAAGATATTTGGCATGAATTGGCTTTTCAGAAGGCACAGCTTTAGCAGTTCTTCCTGGATTAGGATGTCTAGGAGCTGAGTAGATTATAAAAGTAAATGGCCATTATAGATAGGTATAGTTCGTCATGATTTCTGATGATTTATGTTGCGAAAGTAGCAGTTGCATTGGAGTTTCTCCTTGATGTTGTTCTTGATATTCTGTTTGGTCAGAGAAATCTTTCAGAAAAGGATTTCTTTTGGTAAAGGTTTTCGACCAAATTATCCCCAAACTATAAATAAAATATGTTGGTTGGTTTGGTTGGAAGCTTTTCGAGAAAGATTCACTTTTAGGGAATTCTAGAACAATGCACGGTCCTTTTCTATATGACTTGCTTTTGGTTTTCTCATATAGTCTTCTATTTAAGATTCGATCCCAACATTTATTTCTGTTTCCTACCTGATATACAGGTGTCTTGTGACGTTCAAAATGTTACTGAGCTACTGTGAAGCTAGCAAAGTGTTCAATTTTCCCTGTATTACAAGGTAGAAGAAGAAGAAGATTATCTGCGTGGTGTGTTTTTTGTGGTCTCTTGTTGGATTGTTTGCTTCCACTGAACTTTTTTTTTTTTCGGTTGACTGCGTTTAGCGGATGCTTACTTGTATTAAAACGACCAAAATCAAGAAAAATTACTTTCTTTATGTATATATTTAATACTATTATTTATTCGATTAAAACGAGTATGATTACATCTTAAAAGAGGTTTGGCTTATCACATTTCTATTAAATCTATGACTCATTCTCTAATCCTGACCTTGGACGCATTCTGTCAATGCTGTTATAAGTTCCTGGGATTCAACAGTCATTTTGTTATGAACAGAACAAAAGGATTGATAAAAAAGCAGCAGCCATAAAGTCCAATTTGCCCCCATCAACTTGTTATTCAGCAGAAATAGTAATAATAATAAAAACTGTAAAATCAGCATTTTGGTTCAATTTACCTTCTCAACTTGTAATTCATGCACAATTTATTCAATAAACCTTTCAATTTTCTCAAATTCTCCTGCAATTTACTCAAATTCTTGCAAGATTTTGGGTTCTTTTTTTTGTTTTAACTAATTGTCTTCCACTATTTCGAGTGCGGATGTTATATAATGTGTAAAAATAAAAATGTTATTTTTGTTATAATGAATAATTATTTTCAAGAATTCAAATATTCAATAAATTATACTTACTAATATCCAAAAAAAAATAAAAAATAATTCTTTCTCAGATTCTTGCAAAAAGATCAATATATTAACATATGGATACATAAATCAAGTTTATAATTAAGCTTAAAATCTTTAATTTCTAAAAATATTTTAATAGATTTTAAAATAGTCTTTATAAATATTATTTATTTGAATTCATTTTGAATAAATATCTAAAATCCAAGCATAATTCAATAAACATTAAAAATTAAAAAAAAATTCATCAAAGTTTGCCTTGATTTGGAATAGATCGAGTAGTATAGCCATCTTCTTTCACAGAACAAAACATAAACATCAATTCTGTCATAAAATATTTCTCTATTACACATAATAAGAAAAGAAAACGAATTTTATTCTAATAGTTATAGAATAATTTATAAATTACAAAATCATACTATAATTGATAAAAAAAAAAAAATTGAATACACTCTGTAATTCCATCGTCATTCCATATTGATCAAACTCACATCAATAAAATATCATAAAATAGTGTTATATTGTTTGCAAAGAATTTTTTTTTTCTTGAAAGTATGATTTGATTTTATTTATGATTTCATTTATATTGAAATAAGCATCAATACAAATTCTGTAACTGTGGAGAAAAGAAAATAAAGAGAATAAATATTAATGATATTGTTAATGATTTGAAAAAGAAAGTGAAAAGTTTTTAAAATATTAATGATGTTATTAGTTTTATTAATTATTTAAAAACTGAAGATAGTATTAATGATATTAATTAATTTGTCTATTAATTATAATAAAAATAATTTTTAAAAATATAAAAATTATTTCTAACTCAATAGAGTAATACTTTGCCACATAAGCATTTTGACACTCTAAAATTATGCCACGTAAATTTTTAGGCTCATGTATTTATATATTTATATAGATTTTTCAATTACAAATTTATAATGTAACTAGTTGGAAAATTATACTTCGCGCGTGGATATTTAAATATTATTTTGCTAACATTATTGTACTATTATGAATTATCGAACTATTTAAGAAGAACAATTAAAATCCTATTTCAATAATTAATAATAGTAATTAAAATGATTTGCAATAAGAAAAATTATAGTATTGTTTACAATAATATAACATTATAAATTCATAATATTGCAATCAAGTTTCATTATCAAAATAATCCCATAGTGAAGAAATTAATTACGTGTTGAAACTCGACAAAAGAATTTGGAGAGTTCCACTCTTTAATATGTTTAGGTATTTAGAAGTGATGTTAAATAATAACAAAGCAAAAATTTCAAATAGAATTCTATAGAAACAAGTCATTAAATATGAGAGCACCTAACCATGTAATCATGCAAAGCAAAAAAAGGTAAAATTTAAACTGACATAATTTTGATAATTAAAAAAAAGATACTAAAATGTAATATATCATTTGGTTGCGTTGAGGGTCTCGGGTGAAGATTTCGTTGTTCTGCAAACTATGGAATAGTTCAAATAATGCACTGTATGGCGAGATGAGGTGCAAGATTTCTTGGGCTCTGGCTCAGTCTATGGAATAAAACATGAATATAAAAATGCATGAAAGCAAAAGTCGAATGCCAGAGTGGGCAAATTCTGATTTCTCAATCACATGGGACAATGTGTGATTATTTGGAATCTGTGTCTTTTTTGAATTAAGCACTATCAATAGTTCGCCCGTGACTCTTAGCCTAGATGGTTAAGGTGAGGTGATGTCCCAATATTTAATGTAATTTGTAATATATTCTCTTTATGGGTTGAGGCCTTGGGGGGTTGGACTGCCCTAATAGGCTTTAATGCATGCCTTCCCCAGTCTTTTAATTGTTATTTGTGATATCCCCTTATGGATTACGCTGCCCTTAATGACTTTAATGTAATTTATTACATTTGAAATTGTCAATTGTTTAAGTTTTCTTGAATTGCAGCACTGCTTATGAAAACTTGATTGAATTCATCTTATTGAATAAAAAGATAGAGAGAATTACAAGGAATTGAGAAAACAACAGATACAAGAAAAGAACTGAAAAACAGAGCGAGATTACGGTTTTGAAAAGAATAAAAGAAACTCTCAAAACTACTGTACACAAGATACTTATATAGTTATTTATATACCTTCCATGGACTCCACTGACACATCAAATTTAGCTCTTAAGATCTGTTACAACTCAACTTTCTCTCTCTTTATTTTATGTAACAAACTGGCAACTCCTCAACAGTTTTTCGTTATGAGTAAGAAGAAGATATACAGCATGTGTTTTGCCACCTGTCTTCATTAACCGTGCGACGTCGTTTTTCCCTTCTTTTAATCTCATTATTTCTTTTATAATGAAACGACATCATTGGCTGATACTGACCGTTATTAACAACGGCTACCTGCTTCAAATCATCAGCATCTCCAGCATCACCAAAATCTTTGTCATTCTTCACATCCTCTGTTACCCCCCCCCCCCCCCCCCCCGCAAGCTAGGCCATGGATGTTAGACATGCCCAGTTTGGACATGAGAAACTTAAAGCGAGAAGGGGAAAGAGATTTGGTATACAAATCAGCAAGCTGCAGCTCTGTAGAAATAGGCATAAGATGAACAAGGCCAGAATTAACTTTTTCTTGAATAAAATGGTAATCTATCTCTATATGCTTCGACCGCTCATGAAAGGCAGGGTTAGCTGTGAGATAAATTGCAAATTGATTATCACAAAAGATACTGATGGGTGCAGATAAATCATGATCAAGATCTGACAACATATAGCTCAGCCGTTGAAGCTCACAGGTTGTGATAGCAAGAGCTTGATACTCTGCTTCTGAAGAGGATATGGACACAGTCACCTGCTCCTTCGATCTCCAGCTGATCAAGGAATCTCCCGGGTAAATCGTATAACCTGTTATAGATCGCCTTGTGTCAGGGCAACCGGCCTAATCAGAGTCACTAAAGGTAGTTAGCTTTGGTGCTGAACTAGCCTTATAGAATAAACCATTACCATGACTAGATTTAACATATCTGAGAACCTTAAGCAATGCCTGATAATGAGATGTTCTTGGTGTAGATAGAAATTGACTCAAGGTATTGACAGCATAAGAGATATCTGGCCTTGTGATAGTGAGATATAATAGTTGCCCCACTAGTTTTCTATAACTTGTTACATCAGTCAACTATAGAACCATCTGACTTCAATTTTGTTTTATACACCCATTTACAGCCAATAGGTACCCTGTTTGGTGGAAGAGGAACCACGGTCCATGTATTATTTAAAGCCAAAGCTTCAAGCTCCTTATCCATAGCTTCCCTCCATAAAAGATGCTTAACAGCTTGTTTATAGGTTTTTGGTTCTTGAAGACAAGAAACATTTAAAATAAAATGTTTGTAGGAAGGAGACAACTGAGAATATGTAAGCACTTGGGAAATAGAATGCTATGTAAAATCAATAGGTGTAGTTTGATTATGATATGCCAAATTACAATGGTAATCCTGCAACTATTGAGGAGCCCTCTTTATCCTTGTGGATCTTCTTGAGCCATCATTTTGTATAGGAGCATCAACTACATCTGCTGCAGGTGACATAGGAATAAAGTCTGCATCTACATATGTGTCATTAAGTTGAGGCAATAGTGGTTGAAGCTGTTTTTCTGAATAAGGAAAAATAGTTTCATAGAATATGACATTCCTTGAAACCAGCAATCCTCTAGTATGCAAATTCAGCATTAAATACCCTTTGGTACCCTCTTTGTAGCCTAAAAACACACACTTTTGAGCTCTTGGCTCTAACTTAGTTCTCCCAGCCTGTAATGTATTTGCATAACATAAGCTCCCGAACATCAGGAATCTCCTATGTATCAAAGGGATGTACAGATGTTGGAATCTCTTGAGGCCTTTTTATTGTTTGATCGGTAGTCGAGCTAATTGAAGTTGAACTAAACGGCTCAGCCTGAATAAGAACCGTGGAAGGAGTGGTAGTAGAAGCGGGGGGTCCACTGGGTCTTCTTGGACGAGCCCTCCCCCTCTGCTTACTTCTTCATCACGTATGCTATTTTTGAAATATTGAACCAACCTAGGAGCCATCCCTACACAAATAAAATAGAAAAATTAAAAAGTTTTAGTAAAATTAACTAAGAGCAAGAAAACATAACAGGCCTACTAGAAGGAGATGGGTTCAGTCTCATGGGTCTACTGGGAGAGTAAATAGGATATCCCTGAGCAATCACTTGCTTCAGGTCCATTGATCCCTAGCCTGAGCCTTGATAAGTCCAACACATCACTCATCCTAGAAGTAGACACCCTTGGCAAATGGCTGGTAGGAGTTTCGACCATCTGTTCAGGATACCAAATCCCCCAGGATGCCGCACAATAAAGTATTTTTGCTTCCAATTCTTTAGAGCAGAAATCTTGGATTTCTTGCTGAGCACATTATACTTTGGCCTTGCCTGGAGGAAATAATGTTTTTTGTTAGAGTGATTATGAAGCATGTAAAGGTGCCGAACTCCCTAAGCAGTAAGCACAATCCCATCCCGGCGAGCCAATTCCACAATGGCACATAGAAACCTCAAGCCATTAGGATGGAGCTAATGTATGGTAATTTGGTATTCATTAAAGAAAGACTTGAGAGGCTCAATTAGCAGCAATCAAACTCCGGAGCGGAAATCCTCCCCATATAGCATTATGGAATCGCTATCCAGGGCTTCATTCGCTCTCATAAATTCCAAAGGCCGAGTTAGCTTACATTCTAGAGAAAAGTTATAAATAAAAGAAATGTTTAGCTGCTCACCCTCGTCAATATCAGAAGGAATGTGCGATCCTAACATTCTCCTTTCTAGACTTTGCCTCAGGGGTAGTAGTCTCAGCATGTTCGCTATCATCGTTGTTGTGTTTGGAATAGAGACTTCTGATTACTCAGTTAAGACTCGAACATCCTCATCACTAAATGAACCCATGATCTCGATGACAGTAAAAAAAAACGTAAATAGGAAAAGGAAAGAAAAATTACACAAAAATATAAAACTGACAAAGAACAGGCGTAAAGAGTTTTAGAGGGAGAAGGAGGAAATTCTAGAGAGGGAAGGAGGCAATTCTAGAGAGAGACACTTTGAAGGTTGAAAGTGAATATAAACGAAGGAGAAAGGGACGTTCATATAAGGGTTGCGACATCCGAAAGGTCTCCTCAATTAAAAGATGTGACTTTTGATATCCCCTGCGAGAACTCAAGCAACGACACTCTACCATTATGATTTCTCACTGACATAGAGGGCTCAGACACTAAATAATAAATAATAACTGGAAAGAGAATTGTATGGAAAATTAAGTAGACCCTTGAAACTCGCAAAAAGTATACATTTGGACATAATGACTAAACAAGTTAGGGGACTACTGATAATATCATCAAAATATATTCATTTCTAAATAATATAATTATCCCTAACCTCCATATCTCCCCTAGAATCCCTCCAAATCGCCCAAATAACGGAGTCATACCCTCCACTGCTTGGTCCCTACAACCACCCAAGTCCCTGCAACCACCCAACCTTAGCTATAATAGAGAGACTCATCAATCCTAAAGATACACATCTCTTTGGATAATTAACTCCACTTTTGCTCATCTTGAAATACTAAAATAACCATATTAATTATTAAGACTAACAGTAACTAATTAATTAGTATCAAAGACAATATTTTCATTTAAATTGAATATTAAATGATCATTAATTTGAGTTTGAATTTTAATTGATTGTGTTTTTAAGATAAAGGGAGACTAACAAGCTACATTAATAAAATGAGAATTGTTTTTAAAGAGGCCAAAAGAGTAGATGGTATTGCACGCAATGTAAAAAAAGCAGAAAATGACATCATCAGATACAAAAGATTTGGCTTTTTTCTAGGTTTATAATTTTTCATGTCAAATCAAATTCTCAATGGATTTGCATTTGATTGTTTGTATGCTTGTGGAACTAATTATGAAAAATTTACTATATGGATGACTCCTTGTACTTTCTACTTGCTTTTTGACTTTATTATTAGTGCACGTCTATTATTAATTATTAATACTTGATAGTTAAATAATAAAAATTATTTATATTTTCTATGAATTTATCTTTAGCCCAAACTTTAATATAGTTACTGTGTTTAAATATGATTCTAATACATTCTATTAATTAAATTCTAATCAATAATCTCTTGAATTTGAACTTTAAATATGACTCTAATGCATTCTATTAATTAAATTTTAATCAATACTCTTTTGAATTTGAAATATTTATAGTTATTGAAACACATTTAAATTTAAAGTGTTGTGCAAACAAATCAATTTAATTTAAATTTTTATTAAAATACAGACAAAAAATATTATTAAAATATTATATATATATAATCCTGAAGTAAAAAAGAATTTTACTGACATGGTACTCTCTTCTTTCAGAATTTGTTGTTTTCTCTTTTTTACAAATTTTTGAGCTTTTCTTTTTTGATTTTTCTTTGTTTTGATTAGGCTATATAAGACATAATGTTTTGATTGGACCATTTAAGGAACAATACTTAATAATAATAAATTTTAAAATTTTAAATTATCATCTTTTATCTCTTACCATTATTACTATCATCGTTATCTAGATTTTCAAATTCTAATGAGAAGCTTATTCGACTAAAGAAGAGTTGAAAACTTTAAAACAGTTTCAGATTTTATAAAGTTTAGTTCTGATGCAACATCGTCCTTTTTTTTTTTCTTCTTGAGGAAATATTAGCTCTTAATTTTTTTTTTTTTTTTTTTTTTGAGGAATAGCTCTTTAATCTTTTTTTTCTTCTTCTTTTATTTTTTATGTTTTCGTTCATGGTTGTTTGATTTTTGAGTTTTTGAATGAATTTCATTTACATGTTTAGATTTCATATTTTGTTAATCTTGTGGGTATTTTTCTTTGTATTGCTTTAAGAAATTTTCTAAAAAATAATTTTTGCTAAGTTGTAAAATTTTTTTCCCTTTTTAGTGGCAGCTTACTCTCGGTCACCTTCACCAACCAGGCACTACTCCACGTTTGATTATATATGCCGGAAGCCTTTGCAATTTGTGTTTTTTGTTTGTATTATTGGCATTTTTTTTTTTATCTCTTCTTAGTGTTTGTGGCATTTGCTTTATTGTTTATAATGATCTGTCTATATTTGGATGTTTAGTGAGATGTTGAAAATGGAAAACCATGACGTATATTGGCAAATATCATATCTAATTGTCATATGTAAAAAACTATTATGATAGAATTAAATTCTTGATTTCTATGATTTTTGATTTTTTTTGTAAATTAGACATTAGATTATATATATTTTATTATATTTGCCTTTCATGCTGTAATTTTCATTTTTCTCTCATCTTCTAGTAAATTTGTTTGTGGGCTTTAAGTAAAGGATGTTTAAAATAAAATTTGTCTTGTGGCTGATGTCATATCTTTTAGTTTAATTTGCTTTGTGATCTTAATTTAGATACAGAAAAAAATTTCTTATTGTTCAATTTTACAATGTAGGTGTTATCGAGCTTACTGCATTCAAATTGTTTGAATAAATTCTTGTATATAACATTTCAATAATGGAATGAAGTTTTAAAATTTTAAAAGTTTTTTGTCATTTTTATTTTGGGTCATGCTTTCTTAAAAAAATAAATAAGGATTAATTTAATATATGGGAGATTAATAAGAAAAGAATCAGCATAAAAATTATGATAATTATAAGGAATTTATGAGAATTGATATTTGTATTATTGGTTGAAGAAAAAAGTAGAGATTTATGATAATTTATGGTAAATTAGTTTAAGAAATAAAATTAGTACAAAATTTATGATAATTACTAGAGACTAATGATAATTAGTATTTGGATTATTTATTTAATGGCATCATCTGTATTCCGACAAAACATTTATAATAGTAGGGTTATAAAATGAAAAATAATAAAAGAATTCAAAATATATGAAATAATTATAATCTATGTATTATAAATTGTAAACTACAAAATATAATGCATAGTAACTAAAAAACCACGCAAAGCGCGGACTTTTATCTAGTTAAATCATTAATATCACATGAGTAATAAGATTAATTAAAATAATGAGACAATATATAAATAAAAATATAGATTTTTATAATTAAAATTTATATTAAAATATTGAATAAAAAAATTTCAAGAATTTTATTTTATTATATAACATTTTTCTAATTTTCAAATAATCAAGGAATAAGGCTCAATTTACCGTTAAACTTGGGCACAACATACAATTTGCTTAAAAACTAACTTTTCATGCAATTTATACATTGAATTTATACCTTGAACTTGCACAAAAAATACAAAATGTCAATTTTTATTTCAAAAAATAAATTAATTGATATAAATCAAATATTTTTAAAAAGTAATTAAATATTTAATCTAAATCAAATATAATTAAATAATAATCCAACAAGAAAATAATAAATAATTTTCTAACTAAATATTTCAATATAATCAAATCTTTTTCTAATTCTATATTTTTTTTAAATCAAATACTTGTTAAATTAAATTTAAATCAAATACTGTAAACCTTTATAATTATTATTATATTTTTAAATAATTTTTATTTTCCAATTTTAAATTTTTAACTCTTATTAGTTAAACTATATAAAAAAAATTTCTTAAAAATTTAAGGATTTTGTTCTTTTGGTACAAATTCAATGAGCAAATTGTATAAAAAGTTAATTTCTGATCAAATTGTATGTTGTGTCCAAATTCAAAAGGCAAAATGAGCCTTATTCCAATAATCAATTATATTTTTTGAGATTTTAGATACATTCAATTATAAAATATTTAATAATAAGAATCATTCAACTAAAATAATAAAAATCCGAGCGTGAAGCTTAGAATCACGAATAGTATATATAATCCTAAAACAAAAAGAAAATTCAAAAGCTGACTTGGAATTTTATATATAGAAAATAATTATTTTATCTCGAAGATTTTATAAATTTAGTTAATTCATCCTCGCATTAGTCCTCGAAGTTTGGTTTTATCTCATTGAAGGGTCCTTTTGTTTGAAAGGAGAGATTTTTTCTATTAAATACTACTAAAAAGTCAAAAAGACAAAGCCCCTCTCTTTGGCTTGCTTTGACATAAAAGCTTGGAATTTTTTATATACTCTTATTCTCTTCACCGCCACCACATCACTAGCGTACATTTCCATCCAAATTCCAATTCCATCTTCAAAAATTGCTTTCTTAAAAGTTCAATCTTCATCTCCATCAAATTTTAGTCACCATAGGCCACCGATTTCCTAGCAATAACACCAAAGAAAAATGAAAGTAAACATTATTAATTTCAAAATAAATCACAAACAAAATGTAAATACAACTCAAAACTGGGATACAGTAAAGCAACCATTATAAATTTCACAACTTTAATTCTCCTCCATATAACTGGTTCTAGAAATCTAGTTTGTAACCTCCATTTCACCACGTGGATCTAGTAAAGAAATCTTTTGCAAACATCTACATATCGGGAGTTGATGAAAGTATATTGATATGTATTCAGTTTTGATCTCGTGGCTCTAATTTATTTTTAATAATTAGCCAGCTGGCAGTGACGGTTACTTTTCTTAGTTTAAGAGTGATAGAGACCTCAATGAGAGAAACTCTCTTTGTATTTTGTATTTTTGATTCTCTCTCAATAAAATGATTTGATTTTCTCAGTTGATTTCTTCTTCTTGACTATGATTGCCATGAATTAGCTCATCATGGTATCAGAGCATTAGGTTACTGAAATTTGATCTTAAGTTTTTCTCTGCATCAATCAGAGTATATGACGAATCCTAATGATTTGGAGCCAAACAGATCTCAAATTGCAAGATCCGAATCTGAATTGACTAATGATCCTCTGAATTTAACTAATTCAGATCATCCTGGACTGAATCTAGTCAGTGTACCTTTGAATGGAAGCAATTATCATTCTTGGAGCAGATCCATAACTATAGCTCTCAGAGCGAAGAATAAGTTGGATTTCATTAATGGAAGGTATGAGAAACCTAACTCAAATTCTCCTGTGTATGAGAGATGGAAGAGAACAGACAATATGGTAGTTTCATGGCTTTTGAACTCGATATCGAAAGATATCGTTAAAGCTTTTTTATATTCAAATTCAACCAAAGAACTTTGGGATGAATTATTTCAAAGATATGGTGACAGTAATGGACCTCTTCTCTACCAGATCACAAGGGAGATTTGTAGTTTTAGCCAAGGAAATTACTCAATAATAGTGTATTTCACGAAACTTAAACAAAAGTGGGATGAATTGGCTAGTTTAAAGAAGTTTCCTGTTTGCGGTTGCGGTGCAGCAAAATTCTTTGTGGATTTTGAGAACCATGCAAGGTTGAATCAATTTCTTATAGGCCTAAATGATAGTTATGATCACGTGAGGAATCAAATTTTACTGATGGATCCTTTGCCATCAGTTAACAAAGCTTATCCAATGGTCTTGCATGTGGAGAAGCAAAGAGAAATGAACCATTTTACTGTTGAATATAGTGAATCTTCTGCAATTATGCTTGCTCAGGGTAATTCAATACAAGAAAAGCAATTTTAAGGATAACAAGAACAATTATAAGAGAAGAGAGAGTACTGGAAAGGAGAACCAGTTTTGTGACAATTGTAGAACCAAAGGCCATACAAGGGAGACATGTTTCAAGATTATAGGATATCCTGATTGGTATTATGAGTTAAAGCATAAGAAGGGTCAGTCACAGGCTCATATTTTTGATAATATAGGAGAAACTCCTTTTGATGTCCAAAATGAAAATTCAAAGGGACCTACAACTGAATGGAGTGAGAATCTCACTAAGATCATTCAACAAGAAGTTATGAAAGCCATGAAGGGCAAGCAAATGATAACTGTAACTGATGAGAATGCATATGTGAACAATTGTTCTTTTGCAGGTACTGCATCTAACAAGATTTTTAAAGGTATTGATGATAAGAACATAGATGAATGGATCATTGACACAAGGTGTACTGACCATATGACCTATAACATTTTTTTTTGACACATTACACAAATTAGCCAAGCCAAAATCTATGAAATTACCTGATGGAGCCATAAAACTAGTTCATTATATAGGAACAATAAAGCTAAATGACAGAATTATTTTGACCAATGTCCTTTATATACCTTCTTTCAAATGTAATCTGATCTCGGTAACATCATTAACCAAAACAAATAAAATTACAGTTAAATCCTTACCAAATTGTTCTATTTTTTAGGATTTGCAGAGTAACGAGAAGATTGCCATTGGTTATGAGTAAGATGGGTTATATTTGTTGAATAAGTAGTCTTTTGATATTGTAAGTAGTAAATGTATGGTTACTTGTACTGCAAACAGTAGAAAAATACAAAAGTTTAAACTTTGGCATTCTAGGCTAGGACATGTTTCTAATCAAAGATTGAAATATGCTGGTGTACTTGACCATGATGAATTGTGTGACATTGTATGCTCAATATGTCCTATTTCTAAGCAATCAAGAGTTCCTTTTCCTAGAAATGTTACAAAATCAGATAAATTGTTCCAATTAATACACATAGATCTATGGGGTCCTTACGGTGTGCAGTCTATAACTGGAGCAAAATTCATGGTAACTATAATGGAAGATAAATCTAGGTATACATGGGCGTATATGATAAACACTAAGCATCAAGTTTGTTTAGTTTTAAGCCATTACTTGCAGTTAATTGAAACACAATTTGGAGTTAAAGTGCAAAAGGTCAGAACCGACAATGGAGCTGAGTTCTCGAATACTCAATGTAGGGAATTATTTCAATCTAAAGGTATAATGCATCAAAGATCTTGCATATACACTCCCCAACAAAATGGGGTGGTAGAGAGAAAACATAGGAGTTTGTTACGGATAGCAAGGGCATTTATGTTCCAAGGTCATTTTCCTAAAAATTTCTGGTCTGAATGTCTATTGGCAGCAACTCATGTTATAAATAGAATACCTACTGTGGTTTTAGATTGGAAGTCTCCTTATGAGGAATTAAATGGTAAACCTCCTGATATCTCATATTTCAGAACTATTGGTTGCCTTTGTTTGGCAACAAATACAAACCCTTACAAACAAAATTTTATCATAGAGCACAACCTGCAGTTTTACTTGGTTACTCCCAAAACCATAAAGCATATAAATTGTTCAATATCAACTCTAAAACCATTTTTCATTCTCGAGATGTACTTTTTCATGAACAACAATTTCCTTTCCAAATTTCCCACTCCATTACCAATGATACACCTATTTTACCAAATATACTATAACCAGTTAATGATTTTCATCATGATCTTGAAAATAATTCATCTTTATCAAATTCCCCTTCTTCTGAACCTTCAAACTTGCTTACCCAATTACATGATTCATTAGATATTCAGGAGAGGCATATTATATCAGATGTACATAGTCATTCAGATCATGAAACTAGATTAGAACATACAAATTCTCAACCAGTCATTAGAAGGAGTAAAAGAGTGAACAAAAACAATCTTGGCTTTAAGATTTTGTGGCAGCAGCACATATCAACGGCACATCATCTGTTACTCAGCAATCTATCTCAGGTATTTCTACTCTCCATCCCTCTTCTGCACTTTTACCTACATCCTTATGCATTAGTCGATCATATACTTCTTTTGTATCCAATGTGTCAAAGATTCCAGAGCCTATTTCTTTTCATCAAGCTAATAAAGACCTTAATTGGGTGCAAGCCATGCAAAAGGAACTTGCAGCCTTAGAGAACAAGACTTGGGTTCTAACTGATTTACCAAAGGGTAAGAAACCTATTGGTTCTAAATGGGTGTACAGGGTAAAGTACAAATCAGATGGGGTTGTTGATCGGTATAAGGCACGTTTAGTTGCCAAGGGTTATACACAATTATTGGGATTGGATTATACTAAAACTTTTTCCCCTGTGGCTAAACTAGTGACTGTTAGAATATTTTTGGCAGTTGTTGCTTCTAAAGGGTGGTCCTTGCATCAAATTAGATATCAATAATGCATATCTCCACGGTTTTCTTGATGAAGATATATATGATACCTCCAGCAGGTTACACAAAAGCCATTCCAGGACAGGTCTGCAAGTTACAGAGATCTTTGTATGGCTTGAAGCAAGCAGGCCGTCAATGGAATAAAGAACTTACCAAGCATTTAGGAGAGTATGGGTTTCAACAGTCCCAAAATGATCATTGTCTTTTTACAAAAGGTACAAACAATGATTTTTTGGCTTTATTATTATACGTAGATGATATTTTGATTACTGGATTTGATGACAAGTTGATTGTTGATGTCAAACAGTTTTTACATGACAAATTTACTATCAAAGATGTAATATCCCTTCCCGGTCCACCCGTTAACCCGAATGAACCGAGCCGAAACGCTACAATCTGGTTGAACTTATGTCTTGTCATGCTGATATCATCCTGTATGCTAAATATGAATATAAAACACTCCCAATTAAACTTCAAACTTTCAATATCTCCAACTAATCATCATAACACAACAACACTTTATATATATAGTCATAACTGTATAAATCCTCAATAGCATTTAATATCCAGCAATTAATTGCATTCATGATCTATATCAAGTCTTCATGACCTAATCATACCAACTATAGTAAAATATTTCAATCATTTCCTCCAAATACTTACACCACAATAATTACATGCTTCAATTATATTTCCAATCACATAAGCTCTAACAAATGTAATAATTATACATGCCATAAATCTTAATACATGTCATAATTCTTAATATTACAACTCTCAATCTACTATGACCAAGTTAGTCACTTCTGCTTTGAAAGTACTCCTCAAGTCTTCACGTACCAACCACGATCTTCAACCTACGCGTGATAAAAATCGACGCGCTGAGTATAAAACTCAGTGGTGCTCATAATTCACATACTTAATAAAGTGCGATGGCAACTTACTTAAAATACAAAGTTCATAAAAGCATTGAAAATCATAGATTCAGTAAATTTCAACATCCATGCATCTTTATAGCAAAGAATAAACTTCTAATTCACACCATAAATAATTTAATTCTAATTATCTCATAACTCCTTCACATGAACCTTTAATCACACATTATGATACTATCATGATCTTACCTACTGTTCATTGTGTTGTATGAATGAAATCAATAAACATGTAAGAATACATAACAGTATATGTTCATTGTCTTATTTGCTATTCATTATGCCGTATGACTTATGCACTTTTAGTCACATCATATAAGTTATGATTAATAACATCTCATGACTGTATGGCTCCTTAAAGATTCAATAAATAAACTTGTAAGCATATATAGCATTATACTTTCATGATCTTACCTGATGTTCTTTATGCTGTATGAACTCTGCAACTTTGATTAAACTCAGTGAATATCACAATGAATAAAGAAACATATAAGCCCATACATATGTAGAAATAAACTTGTACTCACATATGGAATGTAAGCACACATATCATAATACTTTCAGTTTACCTTGATGATCTTTCTTGCTGTTTAGTATACTGTATGATTCATGCAATGTTATGTCAAGATATCTGTATGGCTCCATAAGGTTATAGTGAAACCGAAGTGATAAGAAAAACTGTATGAAACTGGATGAAACTGTATGCTTGGCTGCTACGGCCTATATAATCATATCCACTCAACGGCCTGTAGCCGGAGTACCAAACTGTATGGGGCGCAGATCTGCTATTCTATGTCGCGACATAGCCTTATCTACATGGTTTCTACCTAACCTCAATGGAGCATATTAATGGAATGACAATAGATAAAACAAAAGCATAGTAATTGTGTCATAATTTGCATGCTTGTGTCATGTTATTTTCACATGCTTGTGTCATAAAATTAACTGCTTCATCATTTCATAAAATTTACTGCTTACCTGTGTGCTGATAGCCTCGCCAAGCAGGCAACTTGTGTCATGTTAGTTTCACACCATTTGCATGCTTGCATTTTGTGTTTATACATGTGTTCATGTTGTCTTTTTGCTTTAAAATGGTTGAAGACATACAAGTTGAGAAAAGGAATACAATTGCATAGAATTCATAACTTCATACACCATTTCACATCATTTCACAATTGCATAGAATATAATTACAAGTTGTGTTTACCTCATTTCACATCATTTGCATGCTTGCATGTTGTTTTGATGCATGTTATAATGTTGTCTTTTTGTTTTAAAATGATTGGAGGCATATAAGTTGAGCAAAGGAATACAATTGCATTGAAAATGAAGTCAAAAGAGCATAAAAACATAAGTCGCGAGCGCGCAAATGAAAGTCGCGAGCGCTCAAAGCACCAAAAGAGAGTCAGTGAGTTTACAGGCCAAGTCGCGAGCGCGCAAATGAAATTCGCGAGCGCGCGACGTGTTTTCCAGCCTGCGCAGTCTGTACTCTTTTGGTCATATCTCTCAATTACAACTCCGATTTGGGTGATTCAAAAACCCATGTAAAGCTAACACATAGAGGAACAAATAACTCTTCTATGACACTTCCTAATTCCATCGTTAAATGGGGTAAAAATCAAGGTGAAGTTACTGGTAACTTTTCCAGCAAAACCTGTTTCAGCATGAACTCAATATCTACTTCATTTATTCATTTCATCTCATGCTTTTTCACCATTTTCAGTCATCTTACTCAACATGAAACAACATATTTTCTCATTATCAACACACCACACAAATTCTCATGCAAGGAAATTAATTAAACGAAAAGAGATAGCACACCTTCACTCCAAAAAGCTTAAGCTCTTCTTTTTAGCTTCCTTTTTCTTCTACCTTTGAGCTCACCTCTCCTATACATGAGAATTCTTATGAATACTCTACAATATCACCAAATGATTCAAGTATGAAATTCAAGAAGGTTTACTTACTTGGATAGAATAGAAGTTGAATATAATGCTTGAATCCCTTAAAAATTGATGGAGAAAGGAAGGTGAACTAAGGGAAAGGAAGTAGATGAAGGAGATGAAGAAGATAAAGATGAAAAATGGGAAAGTGAATGGAAGTCTCGGTACATCTCCAAAAATATCATGATTTTGTGTGTAAAATTACCAAATGGTACCTCAAGTGTCAAAATGGTACAACTCAATACCTCAACTTTATACTTTAGTGCAAGCAAGTCCTAATCCTTATACTTTGATCTTTTGGTTTCCTTTAAGTAAGTCCACTTCTTTTCCTTATTTCAATTACATCCCATTCTAGCCCACTCTAGACTCTAATGGATCGAACCGGGTTTTGAATCAGCCCGACTCGACTCTAAGCAACGACTCGATTCAATAGAAAAATGGGACGTTACAGTTCTACCCCCCTTAAAGAATTTCGTCCTCGAAATTCACTTACATTAAACACTCACAACTCTCATAATAGTTTCCAACTCAATTTTATTCTTCGTTAATCGGCTAGCACTTACTAGCTTTATGTCCTCCACGTGATTCTCCTAAATGAACATCCATACTAGCTAATATATCCAATCCATATCAGCACTCAATCCAAAGACCTATATACCGCCCATACCAAACATATCAGCATATCATAGACATATCATATCATCATATCATATCATCATATCATATACATATCAAGGCATTTCATTGCAATAGCCTATTCAAAGATTTGCATAAAGTCAATTGTCATAAAGCATGATAAGATTATAGAAACATATCCTGAGATCATATAATTTATGTTCATAACTGTATGAATAACTTTATGTCGTCATGGTACTTAATTTCATCATGGTACTTCTTCTCATCCACTGTCATGCATATATACATATAGTCATACATGCATCCTTGCAAGTTCCACTCAAGAACAAAACAAGATGAAACCAAAGTTCCAAATGTCAATACATGAAAGTAATTATACACACTCACAAAGTTATGCAAATCATGCAATGTGCCATATAGATTATCTCAACTTGACCATTTATCCATAATGCTTTGGTAGTTCCATCCAAATAGAATTCACTAAGTGATAGCAATTCCACCTTTCTTTTGTTTTTTTTTTTTTTTTTTTTTTGAATCATAGATAGCTCACATAAATCCATAAATCATCCATGACTTATAAATACTTCTATTAGCGTTTAACCAATCTTTTCTGTCTGAAGAATGATCACTTATAAAATCTTGATCATTTTGGCTTAGAATTTATTCTCATATAAACATAGTGAGATCAACACGAACCACAATTTGTACATATTCATGAACTCTCAAAGTATAGTAAGTCTGATCTTGTATATACTCTGATGCATCATTACTTTATGTCCATCGAATCTTAATAACCATGATTCCTAATTTGTCACAAAAACTCTGAATGATTATCATCTCATTGAAATCATCCTAATTCATACTTCTTCACCTCTGTAATTGATGCTTTTCTTAATCTTACTTCAATGACATGACTAGATCCATTCTTACTTACCTAATTTCTTGGTATAACATCAATTCAATAGTTGGACAACAATCTCTCCATGTCCAATGTCATTCATCATTTCACTTAAGCATCATGGTCCAATATTTATATAACATAATTATCTTCATTTGGTGTTTAGGAGCCGTTTACCTTTTTCCTCAGATCATAGACTCTCTCAATAAACACAAATCCTTATGTATAACTTACATAACATCTAGAATTCACCAAATACTTTAAACCTCAAAAGACTAAATTTTGTTGAATATAATTCATACTTATATCATATTAACCCACAAGGTGCCACAATTCATACAGATCCACTACTAGGCTCATCAAGATTTAAGTAATTTACTTCTTCCTAAGAATCACCATACTTTTCTTATAACCATAGTACTTTATATTATTCCTGATAGTCATACATTTGCAAAATAGCTGATGAACACCACAATATACTTGACTCCACCAAATAGTAAGTAGTTCTCATAAATATAAATCACTTCTCATAAATGACTTGAAATAATGACAGTAGTTCTTATGAAAAATACTCATCACCCATTCTTAGAGCAAATCACATCAAATCATTCATCATTAAGATCATTTATGTAACTACACCAATGAATATATGTATATGTGTATTCTATCCAGCAAAATGCTTATCTCAATAGTCATAATAGATTCCATTAACCACAATCATGTAAACATCAATACTCGTAAATAGATTCTAATGTTCTTAAATCCGAATCAGTTTGTTTTCTTATTAGATAATACTAGCAACTCATCCTCAACATACTCCTTCCATAGGCACATGTACACACATTCATGCATTTTATGCATACATTTCACAGTCACATCATGCATACCTTAACATAGCTTTTTGCGTACACAACCATACAAGGTTACACTACATCTTACATCTGTATATACATATATGTTATTTTCTTGTTTAAGTCATAAACCAATGTACTTCATAACTCAGTTATGAATTTATACAAGTGACTTCATTGTCATTTATAAAACAATCCTTCCATGTATCAAAACTTTAGAAAACCACACTTGAAAATTTACAATACATTTTTTTTTCCAAGTGTTCAGAGAAAAGAAGAATTCTCATAGAAAAATCAGTTGTTCATAAGCAACATAAACTATGCTTCTTTTGGATTCAAAATGAACAAACCTTGTTACAAGTCACTCATGCTATCACTATCATGGATAAAAACAATCAGATGCAAAATACATCTCATAATACTTATAACAGGTAGAACTCATATCAACTCACGAAAGTACACAAATCCTTAATACCTCAATAATATTTCATCTCCAATAACCACTACATCGAATTCCCTATCCAATATTCTCTAAGCATATCCTCCATGCATAATGGTCCAGAAGGATATAACCATTAATCATCAATAGTAACCTCAATATATACTCCGCTTACCACAACACCATTCTCCAATGGCTGGTTGTTTCCAGTCAAACCAATATGGCATGTCTTTAACTTCAATTACTCATGCTCTCACTGCATGTCTTTAACCTACATAGATACACCTATAGTCTGAGAACCGCCTAAACCTAGGCTCTGATACCAAAAATTGTAACATCCCTTCCCGGTCCACCCGTTAACCCGAATGAACCGAGCCGAAACGCTACAATCTGGTTGAACTTATGTCTTGTCATGCTGATATCATCCTGTATGCTAAATATGAATATAAAACACTCCCAATTAAACTTCAAACTTTCAATATCTCCAACTAATCATCATAACACAACAACACTTTATATATATAGTCATAACTGTATAAATCCTCAATAGCATTTAATATCCAGCAATTAATTGCATTCATGATCTATATCAAGTCTTCATGACCTAATCATACCAACTATAGTAAAATATTTCAATCATTTCCTCCAAATACTTACACCACAATAATTACATGCTTCAATTATATTTCCAATCACATAAGCTCAAACAAATGTAATAATTATACATGCCATAAATCTTAATACATGCCATAATTCTTAATATTACAACTCTCAATCTACTATGACCAAGTTAGTCACTTCTGCTTTGAAAGTACTCCTCAAGTCTTCAAGTACCAACCACGATCTTCAACCTACGCGTGATAAAAATCGACGCGCTGAGTATAAAACTCAGTGGTGCTCATAATTCACATACTTAATAAAGTGCGATGGCAACTTACTTAAAATACAAAGTTCATAAAAGCATTGAAAATCATAGATTCAGTAAATTTCAACATCCATGCATCTTTATAGCAAAGAATAAACTTCTAATTCACACCATAAATAATTTAATTCTAATTATCTCATAACTCCTTTACATGAACCTTTAATCACACATTATGATACTATCATGATCTTACCTGCTGTTCATTATGTTGTATGAATGAAATCAATAAACATGTAAGAATACATAACAGTATATGTTCATTGTCTTATTTGCTATTCATTATACCGCATGACTTATGCACTTTTAGTCACATCATATAAGTTATGATTAATAACATCTCATGACTGTATGGCTCCTTAAAGATTCAATAAATAAACTTGTAAGCATATATAGCATTATACTTTCATGATCTTACCTGATGTTCTTTGTGCTATATGAACTCTGCAACTTTGATTAAACTCAGTGAATATCACAATGAATAAAGAAACATATAAGCCCATACATATGTAGAAATAAACATGTACTCACATATGGAATGTAAGCACACATATCATGATACTTTCAGTTTACCTTGATGATCTTTCTTGCTGTTTAGTATACTGTATGATTCATGCAATGTTATGTCAAGATATCTGTATGGCTCCATAAGGTTATAGTGAAACCGAAGTGATAAGAAAAACTGTATGAAACTGGATGAAACTGTATGCTTGGCTGCTATGGCCTATATAATCATATCCACTCAACGGCCTGTAGCCGGAGTACCAAACTGTATGGGGCGCAGATCTGCTATTCTATGTCGCGACATAGCCTTATCTACATGGTTTCTACCTAACCTCAATGGAGCATATTAATGGAATGACAATAGATAAAACAAAAGCATAGTAATTGTGTCATAATTTGCATGCTTGTGTCATGTTATTTTCACATGCTTGTGTCATAAAATTAACTGCTTCATCATTTCATAAAATTTACTGCTTACCTGTATGCTGATAGCCTCGCCAAGCGGGCAACTTGTGTCATGTTAGTTTCACACCATTTGCATGCTTGCATTTTGTGTTTATACATGTGTTCATGTTGTCTTTTTGCTTTAAAATGGTTGAAGACATACAAGTTGAGAAAAGGAATACAATTGCATAGAATTCATAACTTCATACACCATTTCACATCATTTCACAATTGCATAGAATACAATTACAAGTTGTGTTTACCTCATTTCACATCATTTGCATGCTTGCATGTTGTTTTGATGCATGTTCTAATGTTGTCTTTTTGTTTTAAAATGATTGGAGGCATATAAGTTGAGCAAAGGAATACAATTGCATTGAAAATGAAGTCAAAAGAGCATAAAAACATAAGTCGCGAGCGCGCAAATGAAAGTCGCGAGCGCGCAAAGCACCAAAAGAGAGTCAGTGAGTTTACAGGCCAAGTCGCGAGCGCGCAAATGAAATTCGCGAGCGCGCGACGTGTTTTCCAGCCTGCGCAGTCTGTACTCTTTTGGTCATATCTCTCAATTACAACTCCGATTTGGGTGATTCAAAAACCCATGTAAAGCTAACACATAGAGGAACAAATAACTCTTCTATGACACTTCCTAATTCCATCGTTAAATGGGGTAAAAATCAAGGTGAAGTTACTGGTAACTTTTCCAGCAAAACCTGTTTCAGCATGAACTCAATATCTACTTCATTTATTCATTTCATCTCATGCTTTTTCACCATTTTCAGTCATCTTACTCAACATGAAACAACATATTTTCTCATTATCAACACACCACACAAATTCTCATGCAAGGAAATTAATTAAACGAAAAGAGATAGCACACCTTCACTCCAAAAAGCTTAAGCTCTTCTTTTTAGCTTCCTTTTTCTTCTACCTTTGAGCTCACCTCTCCTATACATGAGAATTCTTATGAATACTCTACAATATCACCAAATGATTCAAGTATGAAATTCAAGAAGGTTTACTTACTTGGATAGAATAGAAGTTGAATATAATGCTTGAATCCCTTAAAAATTGATGGAGAAAGGAAGGTGAACTAAGGGAAAGGAAGTAGATGAAGGAGATGAAGAAGATAAAGATGAAAAATGGGAAAGTGAATGGAAGTCTCGGTACATCTCCAAAAATATCATGATTTTGTGTGTAAAATTACCAAATGGTACCTCAAGTGTCAAAATGGTACAACTCAATACCTCAACTTTATACTTTAGTGTAAGCAAGTCCTAATCCTTATACTTTGATCTTTTTGTTTCCTTCAAGTAAGTCCACTTCTTTTCCTTATTTCAATTACATCCCATTCTAGCCCACTCTAGACTCTAATGGATCGAACCGGGTTTTGGATCAGCCCGACTCGACTCTAAGCAACGACTCGATTCAATAGAAAATTGGGACGTTACAAAAGATCTAGGCTATGCTAAGTTTTTGTTAGGTTTGGAGATAGCTAGATCAGAAACGGGCATGTGTGTTACATAAAGAAAATATATAATGGATTTGGTACAGGAGGTTGGTATACAAGATGCCACAACAGTACATACTCCTTTAATCCAGGGTCTAAAACTTAAACCAGATGACGGTGCTTTATTGAAGGATCCTGAACAATATCGAAGTTTAGTGGGCCGCTTACTCTATCTCAATTTGACAAGGCCAAATGTAACTTACTCAGTTCAGCAACTGAGTCAATTCATGCAAGTCCCTACTACAACACACTTAAAAGCTGCTATTCATTTGTTGAAGTACTTGAAAACTTATCCAACAACAGGATTGTTTTTTCCTGCCACCAATTCTTTTCAACTACAAACTTTCTGTGATGTTGATTGGGCCTCTTGCCTCACCACTAGAAAGTCTCTTACTGGATATTGCATTTACTTGGAGAATTCTTTAGTTTCATGGAAAACAAACAAGCAAAACTGTAACACCCCTTCCCGGTCCACTCGTAAACCCAAATTAACCGAGTCAAGATGCTACAAACTGGTTGACTGTATGGTCTGACATGCTGAAAACATACTATATATTGAATATAATAACATGCTGGTACTGTTTACAATAATAATGTAATTTATATTTACAAAACATGATACTAGTTTACAAAATGAAATGGGCCCAACTGAGTGCCCTGTACATGCCATAAAAAGGGTAGACAAAGATACATATTAAAATGAGTAGCTACCCTGAAGACTGAGTCTTCTACAGATGAACTGCAGCAGTTGTACGCGGACTCTCTATGGACCAGTCTCAAAACCTGCGAGTTAAACAGGTAACTCGCTGAGCAAATAATGCTCAGTGGATATCTCAACAAATAAAGAAACAATTAAACACATACATATATAGAAAGAACCATGGAAACATATATGGCACATATAAGCTCATACATTATGATACTTTCATGATATCTTGATTATCTTTTGTACTGTTTATAATACTGTATAATTCATGAAATGTTATGTCAAGATATCTGTATGGCTCCATAAGGTTATAGTGAAACCGAAGTGATAAGAAAAACTGTATGAAACTGGATGAATACTGTATGCTTGGCTGCTATGGCCCATATAATCATATCCACTCAACGGCCTGTAGCCGGAGTAACAAACTGTATGAGGCGCAGATCTGCTATCCTATGTCGCGACATGGTCTTATCTACATGGTTTCTACCTAACCTCAATGGAGCATAATGTTGGTGTAGCAATAATATAACATAACATCACATTAATAGTTCATAACTTCATGATTCATAATGTTCATATGATTTCACATCATTTGCATGCTTGGATGTTGTTTTGATCCATGTTCTAATGTTGTCTTTGATGTTAAAATGATTGGAGGCATATAAGTGAAGCAAAGAAATACAATTGCATTGCAAAAGAAATCCAAAAGTGCATGAAAACACAAGTCGCGAGCGCGTACTTCAAAGTCGCGAGCGCGTAGAATGCAAAATAAGAGACAGTGAGTTATCGGGCACAAGTCGCGAGCGCGTACTTGAAAGTCGCGAGCGCGTAGTGTGCCACTTGAGAGACAGTGAGTTCTCAGGTAAAAGTCGCGATCGCGTACTTGAGAGTCGCGAGCGCGTAATGTGCCAAATGAGAGTCAGAGAGTTTTCATGCCAACTACGCGAGCGCGCAATGCAAGTCGCGAGCGCTTCCAGGCCAAGGGCCAACTTCGCGAGCGCGTCTTGCAAGGTCACGAGCGCGAGAAGAGCAAAATGAGAGTCAGAGAGTTTCAGGTGAAAGTCGCGGGCGCGTAGTTTGAATTCGCGAGCGCGAGATGTGCAACGCGAACTTGTCATGCAAGTCGCGCGCGCGCTTCCAGCCTGCACTGTCTGTACTCTTTTGGTCATATCTCTCAATATACAACTCCGATTTGGATGATTCAAAAACCCATGTTAAGCTAACACATAGAGGAACAAATAACGCTTCTATGACACTTTCTAATTCCATCATTAAATGGGGTCAAAATCAAAATGAAATTACTGGTAAAATTTCCAGCAAGCCCTGTTTCAACATAAACCAATTTTTACTTCATTTGTTCAATACCTCCCCTGTTTTCCCCTGTTTCCAGTCCTCCCACTCAACATGAAGCAATATATTGTCTCACTAGCAACACACCACACAATTCTCATACAAAGAAAAATGGAAAATAACAAGAGATATCAAACCTTTACTCCAAAAAGCTTGAGTTCTTCTTTAGCTTCTTCTCTCTACAATCTTAGAACTCCCTTCACCTATAAATAAGAATCCTCATAACTTATCTACAATATAGCTCAATTAGAGGTTGAATAACATAAAGCTTCAAGAAATTCTACTTACTTGGAGAAAATAGAGGTTGCCTTAAGCTTAAGTACCAGAAAAATGGGATGGAGCAAGGAGAAAGGAAGGGAAACAAAGGAGATGAAGAAGATGAAGAAGATGATGATAAAGAAGACGTTGAAGATGAAGATGAAGAAAATGAAGAAAGCAAATTAAAATGGAAGTTTCGTATACTTCCCAACTGTCTCTTTAATTGTATGGTACAAATACCAAAGAAGACCTACAGTTTCTACATGTTACATTCTAATACCTCAACTTTATTATCTCTTTATACCTTGATCTTTTTCTCTTACTCAAGTAAGTCCACTTATAAACCCCTTTCTACCCCAACCGGGTTTGGTTCAACTCGACTCAACTCGACTACTCGACTCTAAGACTCGACTCGGAAGGATGTCACAATTCTCCCCTCCTAAATAAAAACTTCGTCCCGAAGTTTACCTGTTGTGAACAACTGCGGATACTGTTGTCGCATGGTGTCTTCAGATTCCCAAGTTGCTTCTTCTGTCTTATGATTCCTCCAAAGAACTTTAACCAATGCTATCTTCTTGTTCCGCAATTCCTTAACTTCTCTGGCTAGGATTTGAACAGGTTCTTCTTCATAAGTGAGATCCGGCTGAATTTCAATCTCTTCTGCTGATAACACATGTGATGGGTCTGATCTGTATCTCCTGGGTCCGACACGTTCAACAATCTCGTATGGACCAATGAACCTAGGGCTAAGCTTACCCTTTCGTCCAAACCTTAGGATCTTTTTCCATGGTGAAACTTTCAGAAAGACTTTATCACCGACCGAGTACTCAATATCCTTTCTCTTTAAATCGGCATAAGACTTCTGTCGATCACTTGCTTCTTTCAACCGTTTTCTGATGATCTCCACTTTCTCTTCAGTTTCTCTAACCAAATCTGGACCCAAAATCTTCTTCTCACTCAGTTCTGTCCAACACACAGGTGTCCTGCATTGTCTACCATACAATGCTTCATATGGTGCCATCTTGATGCTTGATTGGTAACTGTTGTTGTAGGCAAACTCCATGAGAGGTACATATCGTTCCCAACTGCCTTCAAATTCTATGACACATGCTCTCATCATGTCTTCTAGAATTTGAATGACTCTCTCTGATTGGCCATCTGTTTGAGGATGAAATGCAGTGCTGAAATGCAATCTCGTCCCTAATGCTTCCTGCAGTTTACCCCAAAACTTCGATGTAAATCTTGGATCACGATCAGATATAATGGATGATGGAACTCCATGTAGTCGAACTATTTCTCTAACATAAATTTCTGCTAACTTGTCTAGAGAATAGTCCATCTTGACTGGTAGAAAGTGTGCGGACTTAGTTAATCTGTCTACAATCACCCATACTGCATCATGCTTCCGCTGTGTCTGAGGTAATCCAGTAACAAAATCCATCGTGATCTGATCCCACTTCCATGTTGGCACTGTTATTGGATGAAGTAGACCAGCTGGCATTTGATGCTCTGCCTTTACTTGTTGACATGTTAAACATCTTGTTACAACATTTACAATATCGTTCTTCATGCCCGGCCACCAATAGCCTTTCTTCAAATCTTGATACATCTTGGTACTACCGGGATGCATTGTATATGAACTGTTATGAGCTTCATGCAGAATCTTTTGTCTAAGCTCTCCTGTCTGCGGTACAACAACTCTGTCTTCATAGAATAAGACTCCACTGTTATCCAATCTGAATTTCCCACCATGATCTTCTTGTACTTGCTTCACCCATAGTGCTGTTTGTGCATCTTTCTTCTGTGCCTCTGCAACTTCCTGAACCCAAGATGGCTGTACTTGCATCTGTGCTAGAATAACTCCCTGCTATTGCATCTCCATGCGAATTCTCATTGCTCTCAAAGCAAACAATGATTTCCGGCTAAGGGCATCAGCTACCACATTAGCTTTGCCAGGATGGTAATTAATGACATAATCATAATTAGCCAGAAGCTGCATCCATTTCCGTTGTCTTGAATTCAAGTCTTTCTGTGTTGGTAAATACTTTAAACTCTGATGATCTGTGTAAATGTAACACTTCTCACCGTACAAATAATGCCGCCATACTTTAAATGCTAGAACAATGGCTGCCAGTTCTAACTCATGGGTTGGATAATTCAATTCATGTGGCTTTAACTGTCTGGAGACATAAGCTACCACTTTCCTTTCTTGCATAAGTACACATCCTAACCCAATATGAGAGGCATCACTGTAAATCTCAAAGTCTTTACCTGACACTGGCTGGGTCAACACTGGTGCTCAGTCAACTTTTTCTTCAAAGTGTCAAAACTCTGCTGACATCTATCATCCCATTGGAATACAACTGCTTTCTTCAATAATTTTGTTAAAGGTGATGAAATGATAGAGAATCCCTTTACGAACCTTCTGTAATAACCGGCTAAACCCAGAAAACTGCGAACTTCTGTAACATTTCTGGGTGGTCTCCAATTAACAATAGCTTCAATCTTCTTAGGATCCACTCTGATACCCTCAGATGATACCACATGTCCTAAGAAAGAAACTTCTTCCAGCCAAAACTCACACTTACTGAGCTTGGCATACAGCTGTTTATCCCTCAGTGTCTGAAGTACAATCAACTAGAGCCTGATGTCTAGATAGCCAATCCATACCCAGAATAACATCAAATTCTCTAAATGGCAACTCCATAAGATCTCCTGGAAACTCTTTTCCCTGAATAACAATTGGACATCCTTCGATCACTGTATCGGTTTTTACTACATCACCTAGTGGATTAGTAACTACCAGACCCTGACTCACATATACAACTTCTAACCCTTTAACCCAAGGTTTAGGCACACTAATGTATGAATGAGATGAGCCAAGATCAATTAAAGCATAAACTGTATGATCACATAGAGAAAACTCACCAACTATAACATCTGGAGCTTCCTCATCTTCTCTGGCTCGCATAGCATAAACCCTGGCTGGACCTCTAGTATCAGGTCTGTCCACAGTCTCTGACTGCTGTCTCTGCCCTCCGGAGCTCTCACCTCTTCCTCTGCCTGCTATGAACTGTGTAGGAACTCTTGCCCTCTTAGGACAGTCTTTCTTCTGATGGTCTGATGCTCCGCATAGCCAACATTTACCAGTCATCAACCAACAATCTCCACCATGCCGTCTGCCACAATGCTCACAAGGTGGAAAAGTATAACCGGCTGACTCTGCACCTCTACCGGTGCCTCTACCAATTCCTCTGCCTGAACCTCGACTACCACCGGCAGAACTAGCCACAACTGATACCGCTGGCATGTTAGCACCCCTAGCTATGCCTTGGCTAAAGGAAGGTCTAGCACTAGCTGAACTACTAGCACCTCTGAATCTCTTGCTTTCTGACTGGGATATACTGGGTGCACTCTGAGTCTGGTCTCTCCTCTGCTGAGACCGCTGGTGTCTGGTACGCTGACTAGTCTGAATGCGCTCTATATTTTGAGCTGCCTCTACCAAGGCTGAGAACTCTCTGAATCTGGAAGCTACCACTCCCATCTGAATCTCATCATTCAGGCCTTCCTGAAACTTTTTACACCTTTCGGCTTCTGTAGCCACTATCCCCTTACCATACCTGCTAAGCCTGGTAAATTCTCGCTCATATTCTGAAACTGACAGTCTGTTCTGTCTCAAGTATAAAAATTCTTTTCTTCTCGCATCTAGATAAGCCTCTGTGATGAACTTCTTCTTGAATTCATCCAAGAAGAATTGCCAAGTCTGCTGCTCTGTTGATACTCGCCGTTGAACAGTAGTCCACCATGTGTAGGCTTCATCTATGAGCAATGATGTGGCACAAACCAACTTATCCTCGGGTGTACATTGTACTTGGTCCAGAACCCTCAATGTCCCATCTAACCAGTACTCAGCTATTTCTGGACTATCATCCTTACTGGCACTGAATTCTTTCGCCCCATACTTCCGAAGCTTCTCTAGTAGGGGCTTTCTTTCTCTTTCTATTACTATTGGTGCTTGAGGCATCACCCCTGCAATCTGGCGAAAAGTATCTGCAAGTTGCTTTAATAATGCCTCTTGACCTGGTGCTGCTGGAGCCTCACCCTCCCCTGCTCTGGAGGCGTATGACTCACTCGTACCTTCTTGTGAGATCCTCCTAAAGAACAACAACTGCTTAGTTCATCAGGGTAGACATGGCATGTACACTATACTGACTTATGAATGCAAACCCCGGGCAAACTAAACCTAGGGCTCTGATACCAAAATTTGTAACACCCCTTCCCGGTCCACTCGTAAACCCGAATTAACCGAGTCGAGATGCTACAAACTGGTTGACTGTATGGTCTGACATGCTGAAAACATACTATATATTGAATATAATAACATGCTGGTACTGTTTACAATAATAATGTAATTTATATTTACAAAACATGATACTAGTTTACAAAATGAAATGGGCCCAACTGAGTGCCCTGTACATGCCATAAAAAGGGTAGACAAAGATACATATTAAAATGAGTAGCTACCCTGAAGACTGAGTCTTCTACAGATGAACTGCAGCAGTTGTACGCGGACTCTCTATGGACCAGTCTCAAAACCTGCGAGTTAAACAGGTAACTCGCTGAGCAAATAATGCTCAGTGGATATCTCAACAAATAAAGAAACAATTAAACACATACATATATAGAAAGAACCATGGAAACATATATGGCACATATAAGCTCATACATTATGATACTTTCATGATATCTTGATTATCTTTTGTACTGTTTATAATACTGTATAATTCATGAAATGTTATGTCAAGATATCTGTATGGCTCCATAAGGTTATAGTGAAACCGAAGTGATAAGAAAAACTGTATGAAACTGGATGAATACTGTATGCTTGGCTGCTATGGCCCATATAATCATATCCACTCAACGGCCTGTAGCCGGAGTAACAAACTGTATGAGGCGCAGATCTGCTATCCTATGTCGCGACATGGTCTTATCTACATGGTTTCTACCTAACCTCAATGGAGCATAATGTTGGTGTAGCAATAATATAACATAACATCACATTAATAGTTCATAACTTCATGATTCATAATGTTCATATGATTTCACATCATTTGCATGCTTGGATGTTATTTTGATCCATGTTCTAATGTTGTCTTTGATGTTAAAATGATTGGAGGCATATAAGTGAAGCAAAGAAATACAATTGCATTGCAAAAGAAATCCAAAAGTGCATGAAAACACAAGTCGCGAGCGCGTACTTCAAAGTCGCGAGCGCGTAGAATGCAAAATAAGAGACAGTGAGTTATCGGGCACAAGTCGCGAGCGCGTACTTGAAAGTCGCGAGCGCGTAGTGTGCCACTTGAGAGACAGTGAGTTCTCAGGTAAAAGTCGCGATCGCGTACTTGAGAGTCGCGAGCGCGTAATGTGCCAAATGAGAGTCAGAGAGTTTTCATGCCAACTACGCGATCGCGCAATGCAAGTCGCGAGCGCTTCCAGGCCAAGGGCCAACTTCGCGAGCACGTCTTGCAAGGTCGCGAGCGCGAGAAGAGCAAAATGAGAGTCAGAGAGTTTTAGGTGAAAGTCGCGGGCGCGTAGTTTGAATTCGCGAGCGCGAGATGTGCAACGCGAACTTGTCATGCAAGTCGCGCGCGCGCTTCCAGCCTGCACTATCTGTACTCTTTTGGTCATATCTCTCAATATACAACTCCGATTTGGATGATTCAAAAACCCATGTTAAGCTAACACATAGGGGAACAAATAACTCTTCTATGACACTTCCTAATTCCATCATTAAATGGGGTCAAAATCAAGATGAAGTTACTGGTAAAATTTCCAGCAAGCCCTGTTTCAACATAAACCAATTTTTACTTCATTTGTTCAATACCTCCCCTGTTTTCCCCTGTTTCCAGTCCTCCCACTCAACATGAAGCAATATATTGTCTCACTAGCAACACACCACACAATTCTCATACAAAGAAAAATGGAAAATAACAAGAGATATCAAACCTTTACTCCAAAAAGCTTGAGTTCTTCTTTAGCTTCTTCTCTCTACAATCTTAGAACTCCCTTCACCTATAAATAAGAATCCTCATAACTTATCTACAATATAGCTCAATTAGAGGTTGAATAACATAAAGCTTCAAGAAATTCTACTTACTTGGAGAAAATAGAGGTTGCCTTAAGCTTAAGTACCAGAAAAATGGGATGGAGCAAGAAGAAAGGAAGGGAAACAAAGGAGATGAAGAAGATGAAGAAGATGATGATAAAGAAGACGTTGAAGATGAAGATGAAGAAAATGAAGAAAGCAAATTGAAATGGAAGTTTCGTATACTTCCCAACTGTCTCTTTAATTGTATGGTACAAATACCAAAGAAGACCTACAGTTTCTACATGTTACATTCTAATACCTCAACTTTATTATCTCTTTATACCTTGATCTTTTTCTCTTACTCAAGTAAGTCCACTTATAAACCCCTTTCTACCCCAACCGGGTTTGGTTCAACTCGACTCAACTCGACTACTCGACTCTAAGACTCGACTCGGAAGGATGTCACAAAAACACTGTTAGTAGATCTACTGCAGAGGCTGAGTATCGAGCCATGGCTGTTACTGTGTGTGAGTTGAAGTGGATTTCTTATGTGCTTCAAGATCTCCAATTACCTTTGTATCTTCCCATTCCATTATTTTGTGACAACCAGGCTGCTTTACACATAGCAGCAAATCCCATGTTCTATGAAAGAACGAAACATATTGACATTGATTGTCATGTGGTTCTTAATCAGCTTTAAAATGGGTTCATTACCACTGCTCATGTGCCGTCAAAACACCAATTAACATATGTGTTTACAAAGAATTTGAGTTCTTCTCTATTCTCTCATCTCCTTTCCAAGATTGGGTTGGTTGATTTCTGTTTACAAAGAATTTGAGTTCTTCTCTGTTCTCTCGTCTCCTTTCCAAGATTGGGTTGGTTGATTTCTCACCAACTCCATCTTGAAGGGGGTGGGGGGGGGTGAAAGTACATTGATATGTATTCAGTTTTGATCTCGTGGCTCTAATTTATTTTCAATAATTTGCCAGTTGGCAATGACGGTTACTTTTCTTAGGTTAAGAGTCATAGAGACCTCAATGAGAAACTCTCTTTGTATTTTGTATTTTTGATTCTCTCTTAAGAAAATGATTTGATTTTCTCAATTGATTTCTTCTTCTTGACTATGATTACCATGAATTAGCTCATCAGTTGATCTAGATTGAGCTAGAAGATACCATTAAAGCCACAAGGCCCAATTCTTTTAATTATAGTATTGACACTCTTACTGCCTTAGGTGATGATGTCCCTTAATGCTCTCGCAACATCTTCAGCACTCAGGACCATGCTATCGCCGCCGTTGTTTTGGTTCGCAAACCACCTCAGTCTTTAGCTAGAATGGTAAGACTCTCCAGGAGTGATGGTGGTGAGCGCGCTCTTGACTGGAGTATGGTGGTGGTCCAAATCTGATCTTTTGATGATGGCGATCAAGGCTGTAGAGACCTATGAGAGACTGTCAGCTTCTTAATCCATCTTAATGCAGAGTTCTAGATCTATTGGGGATATGCAGAGTCCCATATATGTTGGGGGATTATTAGAGTAGGCGTGACATTGGAGATGACAAAGAAATATCAAATAAAAGGGAAAGAATAAAAATTAAATTTCATAAGGGATAATTTCGTCTTTTCATGGAAATATCTTTTTGTCTCATCCTATTAAGGGTATATTTTTCTTTTTAAAATATTTCTCTCTCATCTCTCTTGCTTTTTAATAATATTTCACATAAAAAACCTCTCGTTTCGAACGGAATGACTTTTTAATGAGACGAAACCGAATCTCGGAGACTAAATACCTCATATTAAAAAATGCGATGATGAGTTAATTAATTTTGTAAAATCTTAGGATGAAATAATTATTTTTCCTTTTATACATTTAGCATTCTCTTTTATCCTTTTTTTTAAAAAAAAAATTGAAATTTTTATTTATTTTTATGTTTTGTTATTAGACCATTAAGCTTTTTTTCTTCTTAAATTCACTTTCACTAATAGATATAATAAATATTCCCAACTATCTGAATTATAAATCTAGCTAAAACCTATCTTTTATCTAGAATTAATTGGATTGTAAAATTTGAAATTCAATGTGATAAATGATAGATATATGCTATTAACCATGCAAATGTGATAATATAAGATTTGGATGTTTTTATTTGAACAATTATTTAATTGTATGTCTTTGGAGATCTACATTAAATGAATAATTTTTTCAGCATATTTAATGCTAATTGTGTTAGTACATTTCATATGTATTAAACTATACCAAGTAGAGAATGATTGTTTTATATTGACTATTAAAAACATATTCTCTAGGACATTAGAAATAAGATTTATATTCTTAATCTTGATTTAATTATTATGAGCAAATGTACATTGTCTTATGCTTTGATTTATAAAGAGAGAGTTTCATTTATCAGGACAATATAACTCGATGAATTCGGCAAAGGCAATATGCATTAGTTAAATATTAATTAATGATAAAATTCATGCCTTGGTATAGAGAATGATGATGCCCTTTAATTAAGCTTATAAGGTTTTATTGTGTAAATCCTGCTGGTGGATTTTGTATCCGACACATGAAATAAGTTAAGCGATAATTTTAAAGATTAAAATTATCATTTAAATAAATTTTTCAGTAATTTATTTTATTTGACAGGCATATGTAATCTTAACATGGGATATAAATTATTAAGTTGTGGAAAGTTAAAATTAATAAGGAGTTCAATCATATATTTTTAGTGGAACAATGATTAATTATAATAAAAATATACTGGACCTATATAAATCCTTATTATAATTTGTAGCCTTATTTAATTTATTTATGCGGTCCTGTTGTGCCTTAATTGTTTGGACCTTGGGTGGGCTTTTAATTTATTAATGGATTATTTTAATTAAAATTAGATTTATTATTATTTTAATTAAGAAAAATAATTTGTTAATAATTTTTAAATTCTAAATGGCGTAGGTAACAGAGCGATAAGTTTTATTGTTCGCTTCCCATGCGGACAAGAGGTGAATACGAGTTTAAATTATAATCTTTCTATCGAAGAGGGGATTAAAAAAAAAAAAAAAAACGTATTCACAAAAACCTCGGTACCCCATGTTTTAGCCTTCTGCAACATGGAAAGCTTTGGTTCCTAATACAGTCTAAGGTCACACAATATAAGATTGTAGGGTGACTTGAACATTAACTGGAAAGAAGACCAGTGAGCGATTCTGCGCTTCAAGAGGTCAGTTTATTGGTATTATTGTGTTTATGGTTTACCTTCATGCTTGTTTTGTTCCTAGTTTACTTCCACTGTATATAAACTCCTGCTCCCTTTATGGTATCAGAGCCTATGAAACTCATATGAAGGTGCCCTGTTTTACCTTAAATTCGTTTTTCATGTACATGTTGTACATGATGTTGTTTTCTTTGCATATATATGTATTTTCTGAGAACATGTTTAAATATATATGTGATTTGTTCTGCTGGATGTTGCCATGAAAATGTATATTTATGTGTATGAAGTTTTGAAAAATTTTTTTGTAGTTAGGTCATGAAATCGTCTTTCAAGATAGGATGAAATAAAGTTTTCGTTTCCATTCGTATTTTTTCATTTCTTTTCGTTTCCTGTGAAAAATAATTTTGTATGAATTTCTGTTCAAATCGTTTTTCCAAACCATATTTCATTTTGGTTAGATTTTTTTTTTTTGTTCAAATCATTTTACAATAAACAAAAATGATTTTGTTTCCTTTCGTTTTTGTTAAAATGTTTTCTGTAAAAAAAGATTTCATTTTTTTCTTCTATTGAAATCGTTTTAGTCTTTAGTGGTTCTCTATTTTTTTTTTTCATTTTTTTTTACTAAAGGCAATAGCGATTTTAAGCAAAATATATTTTTTACAATTATCTTTTAGAAGCAGAATAGATTCGTTATGAGAGTTTTTTTTTTCTCTCTAGATTTAGTTTTGCTTCTGTATTAAGTGTACAATTCATTTTTTTTACATAAAAAAAATGTTTTAATTGAATGTGGCTTTAGAAGTTTCCTAGACTCAAATTTCAAAATCGATAGATTTTTTTCCACATAAGGTAAACTTTCTCTGATTGATCTGAAATTTGGTGGAGAAATCAGAAACGGCCTTTTGAGCAACATTCACTGCTTATGTTGTGATGTTTGTCGTTTTTCGGCCATCCAAGGTTGTTTAGATGGGTTTTTGGCCATTTTTCTATTTTTAACTAATTTTTTCAAATTTTTTTATTTTTTAAAAATGTTTCTAGTGACAAATTCTTTTGGAGATTAGTTGTTTTTATGTTAATTAGATTCCAATGATTCAAATTTTAAAAAATAAAAAAAAAATTTTAGGTGTTTCCATTACTTGTTAGTTGTGACTACTTGCATATCCTTCCCTATCGGAGATGATATGTTTTATGTGATCACTGAATCTGATGTTGGTGTTGTTTATATTATTTTTTAACTCTCCATCTAAGTAAATTAATTAGGGGCATGGACTAGTTGTAAATGTTTCTCACTTATAATTGTTTTAAAACATGTTTCTCCCATCGAGTAGTGTTTCTCTAGTTTCAGAATTTATGCACGACACTATGTTAGTTTATTTCTCACATCGAGAATGTTGTTCATGTATGCTGTTAGAAATGCATAAGTGAATTTTAATGTCATTCTTGTTTTATGCAATTGTGATCTAAATTCAATTAATTATTGTTATTGATATGCTATTTTTTTAATGCATCATCTTCTAAAGAAATGGCATCCTTCAATCCCTTTACGAACCTCCTTACCCAAAACAAGCTTGAGGATTCGAACTATATGGACTGGAAAAGAAATTTGGCTATTGTGTTTACTGCTGAAGAGTACAAGTTTTTACTCACTGAGCTGTGTCCTGAGAAACCTGGTGATGGTGCCTCTGAACAGGACACCAATGCTTACCAAAAATAGGTTAAGGCTGTTGAGATGACGCGATATTAGATTTTGGCATCCATGTAAAATGTTTTGCAACATTAGCATCTGTCAATGGACATTGTTTATGACATTTTGTAGAATCTCAAAGAGATGTTTAGAGACCAAACTAGGGTTGCCAAGAAAAATGCACTTAGGGAGCTTCTTACTTCAAAAATGGAGGAAGGAACTCTTGTGAGGGACCATGTCTTGAGGATGATGAGTCTTCTGAATGACATAGAGGTCCTTGGTGTTGAGGCTAACAAGGAATCTCAAGTTGAGATGGTTTTGCACACGCTGCTAGCCAGTTTTCAACAGTTTCGTCTGAACCATATAATATGAATAAGATGGATTTTACTCTATCTAAGTTGCTAAACAAGCTGTAGACTGCTTAATCAATTATTAAGCAAAATGCTGCACCTATTGTGCTTAATGCTGAGCGAGGTACTTCTTCTGCCCAAAAACAAGGCAGGAAGAAGAAAAGGCTTTCAAGCCCAAAATAGTTACTGGAGCTAGTGGTGCTGTGAAAAAGCCTAAGGGCAAGTTTTTCCACTGGAAGCAACAATGTCCAACTTGGATTGCCATGTAGAATAAGAAGCAAGGTACATCTCTTTTCCATTTAATGGTCATTGGAACTTGTTTAACGGTGTTGACTACACTTCAATGGTGTGTAGACTTAGGAGCCACTAATCATGTCTGCAATTCTTTGTAGAGGTTTCAAGTTAAGCACCAACTAAGTGAAGGAGAAGTCAGCATCTTTCTAGGAGATAACACGGAAGTTGCAGTTTTAGCTGCAAGGAATGTTACCTTAAATTTTAAGAATAATAGAAACATTGGTTTTGATGGATGTTTTATATGTGCCTTCAATTAGAAGGAATTTAATTTATGTTCCTAATTTAAGTAAGAACAGTTATTCGATTTGTTAATGAATTTTATGATGATTATGTTGTTATTAAATTTAGAAAAAAAATCATTTGTTCTAGCACATTGATGGATGATTTATTTATTCTTAAAGTTTCACCTAAACTGCAACTTAATTCTGAAGTTAATAGCTTAGATATTGTGCCATTTAAGAGAAAACGTCTTATTGAATTAAATCAAACTTATCTTTGGCATTTAAGTTTTAGTCATATTAATTTAGATAAAATTTTTAAGTTGGTCAAAGATGGACATTTGAGTTCATTAGAAGTGGAGGCATATTAATCACACCTGTGAATCCTGTCTAAAAGGTAAAATAACTAAGAGGCATCTTCCATTAAAGGATAATAGGGCCAATGAAGTTTTAGAACTAATTCATTTTGATTTGTGTGGCCCAATGAGTGTCCAAGCTAGGGTGGTTTGAGTGTTTTGTGACTTTTGCAGATGACTACTCAAGGTATGGGTATATTTACTTGTTATCCTGTAAGTCTGAATGCTTTGAAAAATTCAAAGAATTTAAGGCAGAAATGGAAAAGCGACATGGTAAATATATCAAGTCACTAGGATCTGATTGTGGTGGCAAATACCTCTTTAGAAAATGCATTGCTTATTTGTCAGAATAAGGAATTACTTCACATTTGTCTGCACCTAGTATGCCACAATAGAATGGTGTAGCATAAAGGAGAAATAGGACACTTATGGAGATGGTTAGATCAATGATGAGTTATTCGGATTTGCTACTTTCTTTCTGGGGACATGCAATTGAGAAAACATCATACATTTTGAATTTAGTTCCTTTTAAGTTGGTACCTTTAACTCCTACAAAGCAAGCCTAGCCTAAGACATGTTTAGATGTGGGGTTGCCCAGCTTACGTGCTGAAAGGAGGTTTATTAGATAGAATCAAAAATAGAATTATGCTTCTTTATTAGATATTCTATACGAATGAAAGGTGGTTTATTTTATAGTCCTAAGGATAAGAAGACCATTGTTAGCACCAATGCTTATTACCTTGAGTAGGACTATATTCTAAATATATTCCTAAAAGGTTCTGTTTCACCGATCATATACTTGCCGGCTTTACAGCCACAACATAGACTTTTTGCTTTCAGGTTCTTACTCCTTATCTTTCTCTAGTTCTTCTTCATCACTAAATTCTAATTTTTCAATTTCAAGCTCATGTACTTTTGGAGTTTCATCTCCTCTTTTTTCTTCTGTTGGCTCCTCTGCTTCTACTCCACCAAAATCTCCAAAGTCCCTCTATCGTCACTTTCCTTCTTCTGCTGCTGCATCTTTTCCTTTCTCTTTTTCGTTTTCTTCTCCTTGATCTTCTTCTTTTTTTCTTCTATTTTCTCTTTTTCTAACTCTGCTTCTTCTAGCTTTTCTTCTTCCTTGTCTTTTTCTTTTTCTTTTTCTAATCCTTCTTTTTCTAATCTCTCCTCCTCTGCCTTCTTCTTTCCTTTTTCTTTTTCTATTTGCTCCTTTTCTACTTTCTCCTTTTCCTTTTCTTTTTCTACAACTACTTCTTGTAATTTCTCCTCTTCTTTTTTTATTTCTGCCTCTTCTTCTTATCCTATTTCCTCTTTGTTTTTTAGAGAGCTATTATCCAATTTAGAAACATTGTAACGTTTGCCTTCTAATTTCACACCAAGAAACTCAAAATAGGAGTCAAAATCATTCCATAGGGCAACTTCTACTTTGTTACATTTTGCTTCTTATCAAACAAAGCATAACAGAGATTGTAAGGCTTCATTTCCATAAGATGACACATTAACCACCTCTCTACTTGGTTGACATATGTAAGTGACCCACTCTTAGGCTACAAATAATGAACTACAATTTTGTATAGCCACTTCATGTTCTCATGCAAATCAGAACAGTCAACCACTGCTTTCTATTTGTTAGCAGAAAGCCTCTTAGAAATTTTTCTAACAAACTCATCCCAATCATAACCTACAAACTTGGTGTGCTCTCTAATTTTTGTTGCTCTAGCTCCTTCATGTGGAATCTTATAAATTTTACTCAGATTCTTTAGAGAAATTAATCTAACCTCCCCTTCCATTTTCATTGACAGAACTCAATCTTGCCACCGCTTATAGAACCATAAAATTCTCTAACTAAATCTTCATAGCAGGGTTTATCTAATGACAGAAAATCCATCCAACCCTGAGCGTCAAACTATTCTTTAAAAGGAAATCTATCTTTTCCAAAATAGCCCCAATTAACAACATGAGATCTCATTAATGTGAACCCCTTCCCCAAAATGTCATAGGCATGTGATGCATATGATGAATGAGAAGAAATACACGTGATGTGTGTGAGTCGCCACCTTGTTTAATTATTTTAGGGTAAACTAGGAAAAAACCCTAAGTGACTCCATTTTTAATTAACCTAGTTACTAGATTAATTATCCCAATGATTAAGGCACAATCTACGAACCCGAGATGGATCCCGAGACTATGTCATGCTGATAAACTAACCGATGAATGAATGTTTTGCAAGGTGAATGATGGATTAATGAAATGTTTGAGTGATTTTGACTTGCCACCCGGGGTGAAATCCCGAACGTGCCTACGTACTTCCGTTTGAATGGAAGATCAAAGTCAACGTAGTTCGATAGGCCTCTTTTAGAGGGCTTTGAATGATATGCTTAATGCATGGGTGTGTGTATGCTTAGTGCATGATTTTGTGTATGCTTTGTGCATTTTGTGTGTATGCTTTGTGCATGATTTTGTGTATGCTTTGTGCATGATTTTGTATGCTTTGTGCATGCTTTTGTATGCTTTGTGCATAAGTGTGTATGCTTTGTGCATGATTTTGTGTATGCTTTGTGCATTTTTGTGTGTATGCTTTGTGCATGATTGTGTGTATGCTTCGTGCATTTTTGTTTAGGCATTTCGCCAAAGATTGATTGATTTTTAGGCATGTTGCCAAAAATGTTGATTTTAATGGCTTTTAGCCAAAATGATTTGATTTAGGCAATTGTTGCCAAAATGTGCGAATTAGGCGATTGTCGCCAAAATGGTTGATTTTACGGTTTTAAGCCGAAAATGTTGATTTTAAGACATTTTGCCAAAAGATTGATTTTAAGCGATTTGTTGCTAAAAATGGTTGATTTTAGGCCTTTGGCCAAAAGGTGTTGTTTTAGGCAATTAGTTTGCCAAAATGTGCGATTTAGGCTTTAATGCCACGATTATCAATTAATCGGGCGTTCGAGCTTAATCACAATTTATTGTCGAAACGTGATTGATTAAGGCTTTTAGCCACAATTATTGATTAATTGGACTTAAGCCGGATTTGTTCGAAATAAGGCAATTGAACCGTAGTTATTAATTAACTAGGCTCTTTTAGCCAATATTGTCGGATTTAAACTTTAATACCACGATTATTGATTAACCGGGCATTTAAGCTTAATCAAATTAATTAAGGCAGTTTATTTACCAAAAATAATGACGTGGATGCATTTATGCAATTGTAGAATTATTAAGAGTAGAAGAGAAATATGCATGAAGTGCTAAAATTAAATAGGCAGAGTTTTGTTTACATACCTGATTTAATCGACGACCGCTTCTTAACTCCCGATTAAGCTCCTCGCTTAGGAAATATTAATTAATTTTAATTTGTTTAATTTTAATGTCCAAATATCACAATAAAAATGCAATAAAAATTAAATTAAATGCAAAAAGCGATAAAGAAAACGCAAGGAGCGTGAGAGAGAGAAGGATTCGTCCGTCAACACAGACCGGGGTGCCAAAATTGGACTGAAAATGGCCTATTTATAGGCCATTTTCGGGTCCAGGGCGGCAGGTACCGCCTGGCTCGGCGGCAGCTGCCGCCCAAGAGGCTGGACGGCAGGTGCCGCCCAGTCGGTGGGGCGGCAGGAGCCGCCGTGTCCGGCGGCCGGCACCGCCGTAGTTGGTGGTGGCCACCATGTCTCGCTCCGGGAGCTTTTTTGGGAGTTTCCGACCTCCAAAAATCATTTCGGGACCGGTTCTGCGATCCTCGTGAAATTCCGGACGTTTCAAGTACCATATTGACATATTTCCAGTAAATGTCCAAAATGGCCTCCGGTCCGGCCGGACTGTTTGCACAGTTGCTGCAGCAAAGTCAAATTTACTGTAGCAAAGTCAAACTAATTGGCATGGCACTGTAGCAGCGTGTTTTCCTCCATTTAAAGAGTTTCACATGCCACCAACAACATGAGAAGCCTCAAAATTTGAGTATTCACAGTTGCCCCCCACTGGCTATCATAAAAATGATTTATGAGAGCCAGTGGTTGTCTGATGGAGCAAATTTTGAAGGCGAAAACTCGGACCTTGGGCCAAATTGGGATTGTGGGGCCTTGGTCTGAGTTGTGAATTTTCGGACCCTAGGCCGAGTTTTGAATTTCGGGCCTCTGTGGCCTGAATGTGAATTTTCGGGCCTCTGGGGCCTGAATTGTGATTTTTCGGGCCTCTGGGGCCTGATTGCGATTTTTCGGGCCACTTTGGCCTGATTGTGATTTTTCGGGCCACTTTGGCCTGAATGTGATTTTTCGGGCCACTTTGGCCTGAATGTGATTCTTCGGGCCACTTTGGCCTGAATGTGATTTTTCGGGCCTCTGGGGCCTGAATGTGATTTTTCAGGCCTCTGTGGCCTGATTGTGAATTTTCGGGCCTCTGTGGCCTGATTGTGATTTTTCGGGCCACTGCGGCCTGAATGTGATTTTTCGGGCCTCTGGGGCCTGAATGTGATTTTTTCGGGCCTCTGTGGCCTGAATTGTGATTTTTCGGGCCTCTGCGGCCTGAATGTGATTTTTCGGGCCTCTGTGGCCTGAATTGTGATTTTTCGGGCCACTGCGGCCTGAATGTGATTTTTCGGGCCTCTGGGGCCTGATTGTGATTTTTCGGGCCACTGCGGCCTGAATTGTGATTTTTCGGGCCTCTGGGGCCTGATTGTGATTTTTCGAGCCACTGCGGCCTGAATGTGATTTTTCGGGCCTCTGGGGCCTGAATGTGATTTTTCGGGCCTCTGGGGCCTGATTGTGAATTTTGTGGGGGCCGTTGCTGTCATTATTCGGCGGCTGCTGCCGCCGTTATTCGGTGGCAATTCGGCGGCTGCTGCCGCCATCATTTCGGCGGCTGCTGCTGCTGCCGCCATCATTTCGGCGGCTGCTGCTGCCCTTATTCGATGCATTTTCTCCTATAAAAGCTTGTTCTTTGTTTTGGTTCTTCACTCATTCCTTATCTTCTCTCTTCTTCTTTTCTCTCTGTGTTTATCTTTTCCAAAGAATGAATCCTTCTTTCAATCATAGCATGCACAGCTGGGCTAGGAGTCTCTCCAAAGTTGAAAAGATCAACTTGAAGAGGTATGGCCTCTCTCCTATCATTACCCTTAGGGGGGTAGTGATCGACTGGAACTTTTTATGGGCCTGTATCAGATTCTGGGACCCTGAGGCCCACGTTTTTCGGTTCGGGGCCATGATGGAGGAGATGTGTCCTCTTTTCGAGGAGTTTTGTGCTATCATAGGGTGTGACCCTAATGCCCCTTTAGTCAGGCATGAGGTTAAAGTTGGGTATGTTCGGTCATTTGAAATTTTATTTCAATTCAGCCGGCCACAAGCTAAGGCCATGATTGTTGACGACCAAAAGGCAATTCTGCTGCCCCTGATTGATGAATTTTCAGAGGTTCTTTCAGATGACCCAGACCGGATGAGGCTGAGGATGCGGGCTTTTGTATTTTGCTTATTATCTGGTTTCTTGTTTAACAAGGACCCAGGCTTCGGGGATCTGCGATTTTGCCCTATGATTCGACAAATGGAGGACATGGGTTGCATTGGTGGCATTGTGCTAGCAGAAACTATCAGGAGCCTTGACAGAGCTGCTTTAGGCTTCGAGGACTGGACGGTTTCCCCGATTATTCTCCAGGTACTTCTTTTCTTCTCATCGTTTTTTTTTTTTTGGTTCATCCCTTTGTAATAGAAAGGATCCATTACCCAGGTTTGGTTGAAGGACCACCTTCAAGTGGTTGCTGCTCCTACCCGTTTGCCTTACAACCCTTCTCAGTATCGTATGCGGAGGATTCTGATCACATACCCGTCTGCTGATGCATGGACTTCATGGCTAATGGAATTGGGTCCAAATGAGGTGCAGTGGTTTGTACCCTGGTATGACATCATCCGCTTTATCCAGGTTAGCTTTCGTCATACTCAGGTTTACCTTTTGGGCCTTACACATTGTACCTGGTACTGCGCTTCGCGCGTTTTGAGGCAGATGGGGATAGATCAGACTGTACCGATCGTGGATGACTCATTATCTGATTCAACCATTACTCCGGGAGTTACCCGTGCTGTCCTTAGAGCTTGGGTTAGAGACCATCAGATGGTTAGGCCTTTACCTAATCCTGCTGGTGTTCAGACTTCTTCTGAGTATCGGGCCTGGTCCATGACCGTTGTCTGGCCAGTTGAAAAGCTAAGGAGGAACGCATTGCTGAGTGCACTCGAGGGTTGGACTCAGGCTGACGCTGGTGATGGGATTAGGACTGATGAGGAGATCATGTTGGCTCCTCGGACAGACGAGGCTGGAGGGAGTTCAGCAACTGGAGATGACTCGGAGGACGTTGCCCCACGGAGGCGACGGGGTACCTAGACTCTGATAGGCTTTTGGACTTTTGATGTTTTGGCTTTGTTTTAACTCTTTTGACTTTTTGTTGGGGACTTTGGCTTTGGATTTTGGGTGTTATTTGGAATTTTGGATGTATGTTCCTTTGGATTTGGACTTTATTATTTATTTTTCTTGGTCTCTTTAGTTTTCTGCTTGACTTTGGACTGTTTGACTTTATTGCTTTCAATTGGGCATGTCATTAAGCTTTCCAAGCATTTTCCAACTTCATTTATTCAAGCTCTGATTTTTGCCTAAGCCGCCCTCTCGGGTTTTCAACTTAGCGAGCTACCCATTTTTGCCTAAGCCGCCCTTTTCAGGTTTTCAACTTAGCGGGCCCCGATTTTTGCCTAAGCCGCCCTTTTCGGGTTTTCGACTTAGCGGGTTTTTCTCTTCTTCTTTTTTTTTTTTTTTTATCCTTTTTTTTTATTATTATTGTTATTATTATTTTTTTTATTGTTGGCAAAGAGGAAAGAATTATGGAATGATTTTCATTAATGTTTAGACCGTACCCAATGAGGGTTGCCTACATATCTCCGATACATAATTTCTTTTTTCCAAAGAGAATCAAGTCTAGTGTAGTTCATTTTACATTATGCAATGCTTATTACACAAAATATCTTTTTAACTGATCTAAATTACATGGATTCGTGAATTCCAAACCATCTAAATCAGTCAAGATGACGGCTCCACCGGACAATACTTTCTTCAACACATAGGGTCCAGCCCAATGAGGGCGAAACTTCCCACGTGGGTCTATGATTGGCTGTCTAATCTCCTTCAGGACCAAGCAACCTTCTTCCAGCTTCCGGTCTTTGACCCTCTTATTAAAATGTCGTGCCATTCTCCTCTGGTAGACTTGAGTTTGGTGGATTGCTTGCAGTCGCTTTTCGTCCATACCCAAAAGTTGCAAGTGATAATTCTTAGTCCAATCCGCTTCGCTGATCTGGCTTTCCTGAATGATCCGTGCCGACTGAACTTCCAGCTCAATAGGCAATACTACTTCCATACCATGTACTAAAGAATACGGAGTTGCTCCGGTGGGCGTTCTGATTGAAGTCCTATATCCCCATAGAGCATTCGGTAACTGTTCATGCCAGGCTTTATGCTTTTTAACTGTCTTCTGCAAAATGACTTTTATAGTCTTATTTGCAGCTTCTACAGCCCCGTTTGTTTGTGGACGATAGGGCGAGGACTTATGATGTTGAATTCTTGTTTCTTTCAACAAATTAGAAAATTCACTCTGAAAGTGAGACCCATTATCTGTGATGATCTCGAAAGGCGTTCCGTATCGACAAAGGATGTTAGTACGAACGAACTGTGCTGCCTTCTTGGCATTTAAAATCGAATAAGAGGCTGCTTCGATCCATTTAGTGAAATAATCTACAGCAACCAGGATGAATTGATGACCGTTAGAAGCCTTCGGGTGGATTTTTCCGATCACATCTATGCCCCAAGTTGCGAAAGGCCATGGTGAGGTGATAGGATTCAAATTGACTGGAGGCTGCTTTTGCAGCTTAGCGAAAATTTGACATTCGTGGCACTTCTGCGCGTGCCTCACGCAATCTGCAGTCATGGTTGACCAGTAATAACCCAGGTTCACAATTTTTCGAGCCAAGGCTATCCCATGCATGTGTGGGCCAGACTCCCCGTTATGTAAGGAATCCATGATGGTTTGAGCTTCTTCCTCATCAACGCACCTTAGGTGCAGGCCATTCCAACTTCTTTTGTACAGAATTCCCCCAGTAAGGAAATATCCGGATGCTAGTTGTCTCAATGTCCGTTGATCAGTTTTGGTGGATCCCTCTGGGTAAACTTCGTTCTGAAGATAATTCTGTATATCCCAATACCAGGGCTTATCGTCGACCAAATTCATGATATGTGCTGGCTGTTTCTGTAGCCGCACTATCAAGGGTCGAATGATTCGATCCTCTTCTACATTGACCATGGAGGCTGAAGTAGCCAGAGCATCTGCGAACTGATTTTTTGGCTCGCGGCAAGTAGTGGAAGGATAAATCCTCAAATTGCTGAGCCAATTCGTCCAAGCGTCGTAGGTAAGGAACCAAACGCTCTTCTTTGATTTTCCATTTCCTTAAAGCTTGGGAGACTATTAAGTTAGAATCTTCGAAAACCTTGAGGACTTTTATCTCTTTTCCTAGGGCTGCTTCTAACCCCTTTATGCAAGCTTCATACTCGGCTTCATTGTTGGTGCAGTCGAAATCTAATTTGACGGTGATAGGAATGTATTCTCCACAAGGAGTTTTGAATACAACTCCAACCCCATTTCCATGGTAGTTCGAAGCTCCATCAAAGTACATTTCCCAGACTTCACTTTCCAAGTTCACCAAGTCTTCATCAGGAAATTCTACCTCCGGCATTTGTTCTTCGACCGGTAATTCTGCTAGTTGATCAGCCAAGGCTCCGCCTTTCACCGCCTTTCGTTGTACAAATTTTAAATCATAAGCTGCGAGCACCGACACCCACTTAGCCATTTTACAGTCAAGAACCGGCCTCTCCATAAGGAATTTCAAGGGGTTCGATTCAGAAAAGACGTAGGTGGTGTAAGACGAGAGGTAGTGCTGCAGCTTTGTACAAGCCCATACCAGAGCCAAACACAACTTTTCTATCTTATTGTATTTTAGCTCATATTCTAGCATCCTCTTGATAAGGTAATACACGGCATTTTCTACCCTCGTATCTTCTGCTTGTTGAGCTAGCATTGCACCCATAGCTTCTTCCGTGACTGATAGGTACAATAGCAAAGGTTTCCCTAGCCTTGGTGGCTGTAAAACCGGCGGGGATAGCAGATATTGTTTGACTTGGTCGAAAGCTTCCTGACAATCCTCATTCCACTTGACTGCTACTCCTTTCCTAAGTAACTTGAACATAGGACCACAAGTGTCTGCCAGTTGATTGATGAACCGGCTGATATACTGTAGTCTTCCCAGGAAACCCCGGACTTCTTTTTCCGTCCTCGGAGCTGGCATTTCCAGAATGGCTTTGGCTTTTGAAGGGTCAATCTCTATGCCCTTCCGGCTGACCATATGCCCCAGAAATACTCCGGATGTAGCTCCGAACAGACACTTTGCTGGGTTGAGCTTCAGATTATACTTTCGAAGTCTAAGGAAGAACTTCTCGAGCGCTGTTGTATGTTCTTCAGCTGTTTTTGATTTAACAACCATATCGTCCACGTACACTTCTACTTCTTCGTGAATCATGTCATGGAAGATGGTCGTCGCCATTCTTTGATAGGTTGCCCCGGCATTTTTGAGCCCAAAAGGCATGACCCTGTAGCAGTAGGTTCCCCACTCCGTGATGAATGCCGTTTTCTCTTTGTCTGGCACATGCATCATTATTTGGTTGTACCCGATAGCAAGATCGGTCAAGGAGACCATCTCGTGTCCCGCCATTCGGTCTACCAACAAGTCGATATGCAGCAGGGGGAAGTCGTCCTTCGGACATGCTCTATTCAAATCCCGATAGTCCACACACATTCTGACTTTGCCATCTTTCTTCGGCACTGGCACAATATTTGCTAACCATGTCGGGTAGGCAATGGGTTCTATGAATCTGTTCTCCAGTTGCTTGGCTACCTCCTCCTTGATTTTCAAGGACCATTCGGTCTTCAGCCTTCTTAGCTTCTGCTTCACTGGCTTAACCTCGGGATATACTGGAATCTTGTGCACCACTATTGCTGGGTCAATTCCCGTGATGTCACTTGCCTTCCACATGAAACAATTGGCAAACTTCCTCAAGCATTCACTGACCTGTCCCTTGTTCACACAGTCAAATGCAATGTATGTATGTTCATTTTCTTCTTTGCCAATTATTACTTTTTTCTTTTTCATTTTTTATTTCATTTATATGATTATTTTTGCTTGGAAATGCTTGGAAAGATAGACACGCGGGGTAGTCAATAATTTGCAAGCCTTTATTGATCATGACAGAATTGTCTTCAAAGATTACATCAAATTTGAAATCTGGATTTTCAAAATCCGACACAGATGACTCAAGACTGGAACTGGACTCTGACTCGATTTCAGACTCGGGGTCAGACTCAAACTCAATACAAGACTTGATTACAGATTTTGGCTCTAGGTTTGACTCGGGAGGGGGTTTATCAGCAGCGCGCTCCTCCTTGACGTACCAATTGGTGAGAGGTCCTTCATTTGGCTTGATCAGGCTCAGCAGATCTTGGTCCCCCTCATTTCCTGTGATAATTGCAATTTCGTCAAGGAGACTAGGTTGCATGAAGTCTTCCACTTCGAGTTCGGTTGTTACCTCTTCGGATAAGTCATTCAAGTCCAGGACACAGGTGTCATTCATTTCTAGGAATAGCTCGAAAGGATCGATCAATTCCTGGTCAGAAATAATAGCATTTACCCCGTGATTTGGTAAGGGATTAGTGCTAATGTTTGACTCACTTCTTGGGATGATTGAACCATCGTCTACCAGGTCTTGGATGTGGTTCTTAAGCGTCCATCACGCTTCAGTCTCGTGCCCATGACCTTGATGATATTCACAGTATTCATTGGTTCGGTAGTTTCTTGGTAAAGGGTAGGGTGGCGGCCTTGCTTCCAAGGGCTTGATGTAGTTGGCCTTGACAGCCTCTCGGAAAACCAAAAGGATTGGCATCCCGAGATCAGTATATGTCCTTCTTGACCGATTGCCATTTCTCATATTGCCCACACGTAAAGGATTCGTGGGGGTGATGCTTGCCATTTCATGGACTTTGCCAGCTTGGCTAGGCTTCTCGTATTTTGAGGAACCCGAGTCTTCTTTCAGTTGCCCCATTTGAATTAAATCCTCTACCTTTGTAGCAGTGGCAATGAGTGACTGGAAGGTTGGTAAGTATTGGGTTTGTAACTGTTGTTGGTAGACAGACTGCAGGTTCTTTATGATTATGTCTACCTGTTCTTGTTCACAAGACCGGTTGATCATTTGAGCGACCTTGCTCCTTTTCCTTGTAAGGAACGAGGGAAAAGGTTCATTGTTTTTCTGTTTGGTGGTGTCCAGTTTTTTTCTCATTTTCTGAGCTTCTGGCTCAGAAGCAGGCATGTCATCCAGGTTAAGGGTAGGATTTGTCGGTTCTGCGGCAGGTCCTTGATTGGAAGCAGCAGGTCCACTTCCCTCACCGGAAGCCCCACTTCCATTACCATTACCCAATTCAGCTATCAGGGCAATCCTTTGGGCAGCCAATGCCTCATTCATTCTGGCCTCCATTCTGGCCTCGAGTTGTTCTATAAGGTTTTTGATGTCAGAAAGTGATGCCATTGGTGCAGTTGAGATTGGTGAGGTCGGTGATAGCACAGTAGGTGTGGTTGGCACTAATGTTGGCACTTGAACAGGGGGTACCTGTAAGTATGAGGGTAACTGGATTAAGGGTATAGTAGTATCAGGGTAGCTGATATGAGAGAGAATGACTCTTTGTCCAACTGTGCATGACTGACAAACAGAAGGATATTTTTGTGTCCCTCCACTCTCTTCTCTCTTTTTTTTTTTTTAATGCTTATGGTATGTCATGAATGCGCACAACAACACGTCATAATTTATTTTAATGAGATGATTCGTACCATTGGGTGCATATAGTCCTAAAGGATAGGTTCTATAGGCTATGACACAAATAGAGAATCGGCTTATTAAGGGACCCTTGAACCTTGAGTATGGATATACCTAACCACATGTGAAACAAGGAGTTTCGCGTGGGTCCAACGGTACGCATACCCATGTGCCACCTCCAAAAGGATTAGAGATGGTTTGCGGTAACAGGGAGGACGCTTTGGCTGTCCGTCGGCATAATCAAAGAGACCTGCCGATCAGCGCTACTTGCTATCCAGACTCAGAAATTTGAACAGAAGAGAAGAAATTCATTTGAAGTTCATTTTTTATGCAATGGAGAAAAAGATTCTCAATCGTGCAAATAAATCAACAAGTTTTAATGTCTTAATTAAAATTTTCAATTAAGTTCAAATTTCCTCATCAAGTATTCTTAAAGAAAGAACACTTGATTCGTGCTAGGATACCCTGCAAAACAAAGCATTGTAAAATAATACCCTAAAGAAGGGCGGGTTAGTTTACACAACAATCGTAGTCCACTGTATGCAAAATGATTACATAAGTCCCCAGCAGAGTCGCCAAACTGTGAACCCCTTCCCCAAAATGTCATAGGCATGTGATGCATATGATGAATGAGAAGAAATACACGTGATGTGTGTGAGTCGCCACCTTGTTTAATTATTTTAGGGTAAACTAGGAAAAAACCCTAAGTGACTCCATTTTTAATTAACCTAGTTACTAGATTAATTATCCCAATGATTAAGGCACAATCTACGAACCCGAGATGGATCCCGAGACTATGTCATGCTGATAAACTAACCGATGAATGAATGTTTTGCAAGGTGAATGATGGATTAATGAAATGTTTGAGTGATTTTGACTTGCCACCCGGGGTGAAATCCCGAACGTGCCTACGTACTTCCGTTTGAATGGAAGATCAAAGTCAACGTAGTTCGATAGGCCTCTTTTAGAGGGCTTTGAATGATATGCTTAATGCATGGATGTGTGTATGCTTAGTGCATGATTTTGTGTATGCTTTGTGCATTTTGTGTGTATGCTTTGTGCATGATTTTGTGTATGCTTTGTGCATGATTTTGTATGCTTTGTGCATGCTTTTGTATGCTTTGTGCATAAGTGTGTATGCTTTGTGCATGATTTTGTGTATGCTTTGTGCATTTTTGTGTGTATGCTTTGTGCATGATTGTGTGTATGCTTCGTGCATTTTTGTTTAGGCATTTCGCCAAAGATTGATTGATTTTTAGGCATGTTGCCAAAAATGTTGATTTTAATGGCTTTTAGCCAAAATGATTTGATTTAGGCAATTGTTGCCAAAATGTGCGAATTAGGCGATTGTCGCCAAAATGGTTGATTTTACGGTTTTAAGCCGAAAATGTTGATTTTAAGACATTTTGCCAAAAGATTGATTTTAAGCGATTTGTTGCTAAAAATAGTTGATTTTAGGCCTTTGGCCAAAAGGTATTGTTTTAGGCAATTAGTTTGCCAAAATGTGCGATTTAGGCTTTAATGCCACGATTATCAATTAATCGGGCGTTCGAGCTTAATCACAATTTATTGTCGAAACGTGATTGATTAAGGCTTTTAGCCACAATTATTGATTAATTGGACTTAAGCCGGATTTGTTCGAAATAAGGCAATTGAACCGTAGTTATTAATTAACTAGGCTCTTTTAGCCAATATTGTCGGATTTAAACTTTAATACCACGATTATTGATTAACCGGGCATTTAAGCTTAATCAAATTAATTAAGGCAGTTTATTTACCAAAAATAATGACGTGGATGCATTTATGCAATTGTAGAATTATTAAGAGTAGAAGAGAAATATGTATGAAGTGCTAAAATTAAATAGGCAGAGTTTTGTTTACATACCTGATTTAATCGACGACCGCTTCTTAACTCCCGATTAAGCTCCTCGCTTAGGAAATATTAATTAATTTTAATTTGTTTAATTTTAATGTCCAAATATCACAATAAAAATGCAATAAAAATTAAATTAAATGCAAAAAGCGATAAAGAAAACGCAAGGAGCGTGAGAGAGAGAAGGATTCGTCCGTCAACACAGACCGGGGTGCCAAAATTGGACTGAAAATGGCCTATTTATAGGCCATTTTCGGGTCCAGGGCGGCAGGTGCCGCCTGGCTCGGCGGCAGCTGCCGCCCAAGAGGCTGGGCGGCAGGTGCCGCCCAGTTGGTGGGGCGGCAGGAGCCGTCGTGTCCGGCGGCCGGCACCGCCGTAGCTGGTGGTGGCCACCATGTCTCGCTCCGGGAGCTTTTTTGGGAGTTTCCGACCTCCAAAAATCATTTCGGGACCGGTTCTGCGATCCTCGTGAAATTCCGGACGTTTCAAGTACCATATTGACATATTTCCAGTAAATGTCCAAAATGGCCTCCGGTCCGGTCCGGACGTTTCAAACTAATTGGCATGGCACTGTAGCAGCGTGTTTTCCTCCATTTAAAGAGTTTCACATGCCACCAACAACATGAGAAGCCTCAAAATTTGAGTATTCACAATTAAAGGGTTTTGAGAAAGAATAGATTTTCCTTTACCTTTAGAAGTGATTTCCTTTTGTCACTTTCTCTTTTCCTTTAGATTTCTGCTCCTTGGTTTTCGATTTTCCTTTCTTTGGACTAGATTAACTCACTGCTTTTTGAAGCTGAGGCTCTAGTTTCTTAAAATTCTTGGTAAGATTGGCAAAAAGCTTTAGTTCTTTTGTTTTCATGGTTTCTGGAGAGGGTGAGTAAGATTCAGACATGGTGATTTTATTTTCAATCCATTGTCTGCTAGCGATTGTTTGATCCATAACATTTGAGCAACATAGCTTTCAGTAGCTATTATTCTACTTCTGCAAAAGAAAGAGCGACAGAAGTCTACTTCTTGCTAAATTAAGATACAAGGGTCTACCCAGAAACTATCAAGTTCCAGACGTACTCTTTCTTTCTACTATACTCCCTGCAAAATCAGAATCACTATACCTAACATGATCAAATGAGTCAGTTTTAGAATACCACAGACCCAGATTAGAAGTTTCACAAAGATATCTCAGAATTCTTTTCATAATAATTAAATGAGATTCTTTGGGACATGACTAAAATCTAGCACATAAACACACACGAAAGTAAATGTCGGGTCTGCTTGTGGTTAGATATAGCAAAGAACTAATCATACTTCTAAACAGCTTAATGTCCACATCCTTTCCATTTCAACTTTTTCTAATTTTGCGGATGGGCTCATTGGAGTACCACATACCTTGGCATTTTCCATTTTGAACCTTTTCAACAACTCTCTACTAAACTTGGTTTATAAAGATTTCATCATTACATTGTTTGATTTAAAGCTTGACGAAAAAGTTAAGTACTCCCATCATACTCATTTCAAATTCTCCATGCATAATCTTAGAAAATTCCTTACATAAAAGGTCATTAGTAGAACCAATGATTATGTCATCAACATAGATTTGTACAACTAGAATATCATGTGCTTGGTTTTTGATAAATAGTGCAGTATTCACTTTTCCTCTAGAAAAATTATTTTCTAATAAAAAATTACTCAATCTTTCATAGCATTGTCAAAACAGCTTGTCCAGCTGGCCCGCATGGACTCGATCCCAAAATGGGCTGAGCCAAAGAACCTTATTAAAAAGAGGCTTCTAATATTCAAGCCCGGATAGGCCCAGACCTGTCCGTTTTGAGAGTCCATTTTTTCTTTTTTTTTTTTTAACTTTACTACATTCTTGAATTTTTATTGGCTTTGTATATCCATTCAAAGGGCCCTAACGTGGAAAAAAGAAGGAAGCAAGCTCTCTCAGTCGGTCTATGTAAATTTTGAATTGGTATTCTCCTTTTTATTTTAAATTTTTATGATATATACATACATATTATTCTAAAGCGGGCCCCTGCGGACCCGGCCGGCCGATCCACGTGGGCATTGATAAAAATGGGCCTGGTAAAAAAGCTTGTTTTAAAAACAGGCCTTAATTTTTTTGCCCATATTCAAACAAATTACAAGCGAACATGGGCTGTCCACGTGCTTAAGCCCATTTTGACAATACTAATCTTTCATACCAAGGTCTAGGAGCTTGTTTTAAACTATAAAAAACTTTAGTAAGTTTATAAACATAATTTGATTTTTTATAAACTTCAAAACTAGGTGGTTGTTCTACATACACTTCTTCGTTTAGAAAACAATTTAGAAAAGCACTTTTTTACATTCATTTGATATAACATGAAGTTTCTAAAACAAGAAAATGTACAAAGCATTCTAATGGCCAAGAGTCTAGCAACCAGAGCAAAGGTTTCATTAAAATCGATGCCCTCTTCTTTGTTGTACCTTTAAGCCACTAATCTAGCTTTATTTCTCACAACATTCCAATGTTCATCAAGCTTATTTCTAAACACCCATTTGTTCCAATAACAGAATGGTTTCTAGGTGTAAAAACAAGTTTCCAAACTTAGTTTAACTCAAATTGATTTATTTCGTCTTGCATGGCAAAAATCTAATTTTCATCATTTTGAGCATCTTTTATATTCTTAGGCTCTAATTGAGAAACAAAAGCAACGTTATCAAAATATCTTCTGAATTGAGCTCTAGTCATCCTCTTCTCAAAAGGGTTGTCAATGATGTCCTCTTGAAGATGATACTTATGGAATCACCACTCTTTTGGTGAGTCAGAATTTCCATTTTCTAGTTCGAGCATTTGAATTTCAATGTTATTCTTCTCTTCATGTCCATCAACTGGTTCAATTGGATTTTTCATCATTCTACTGATTTTCTTGCTGCTCTAGTTGTTCTAGTTATTCATTTTGCTTCTCTTGGTTAAAGTCTACAACATCATCATTTTCTATATTTCTAGATGTAGAATCAGTCTCATAAAAAATAACATGAATAGATTTTTCTACAACTAGAGCTTTCTTATTAAACACTCTATATGATTTACTATTACAAGAATAACCTAGAAAAATTCCTTCTTAAGATTTAGTATCAAATTTAGAAAGATAATTTTTCTTGTTATATAAAATAAAGCATTTACACCCAAAAATATGAAAGCAGCCAATACTTGGCTTTCTACCTTTATAGAGCTCATATGGAGTCTTTTTGAGTTTAGATCTTATCAAAGCTCTCTTTAGGATATAACAAGCAGTGTTTATTGCTTCTGAACATATAACTGGCTTTCAAATCAGTCTGAACATAGGCAAAGTTGGGAATGGAATCGTGTATGGCACTGGTAAGGACCGCAATGCATCTGAGTACTCTTTTGGTTGTTATTACAAAAAAGGATCTTGACTAATGTGGAAAGGTGTAGGAGACACATGTCGGATTCTTCATTTTATCCCATATGCATAGGTGTGCATGAGACTTACTTGCATGTGATAAGGGATTGTTGTTTCGTTCGCAATGTGTGGTAGGAATTGTTCCTCGTTCCTCTTTCTTTGATGCCAATGTTGTGTTTGAAGATTGGATGCTAGAAAACCTTTCTAGTGATTTCATTCATGAATTAGTTACCCCTTGGCCTACCATTTTTTATGTTGGCTATTGGCTATTGGCAAATATAGGATAGGAGGAACAAGTGGTTGTTTGTGAATGATCATATTAGTATCCATTGCTTGAAACGATACATTTTTCTTATGGTTAAAGATATAGCCAATAGAGTAATTGATTGGGATAGTTTTCAACAATCAAGCCCCTAAAACACTCTCTTGAATTGCTTGGTCTCCTCCACCAACTCCCTTTTACAAATCAAATACGGATGGGTCTGTGGCTGATCATTCGTAGTTTTGTCTCCAAATTCGGGACATGCTCGGTTCCTACTTGTGAACTATAGGCAGTGTTAGAAGGTATGAAGTTGGCTAAGAGCATTTTCAAGATAGTGGTGCGGATCATTTAGGGTAAAGTGTCCTCTATTGGCGTGAGCTGTCTAAATAGGTAAGTAGAGAAATCTAGTTATGTAAATCCCATACTTCAAGGGTCATCCTTATGTTTAGCCATAGATTGTGTACAGCTATAATAGGTCGAAAATCCTCTGTCTTTGTATCTATATATTAGAGTATTCAACTCTAAATAAGATATATAGAAAAAATACTTCTTTTTAACATGGTATCAGAGCATGTCCTTGGGACCTCTACTGAAACTACTTTTTCACCAAGAAAAACCCAAACCCAATAAACTCCATGGCAGAGTCTTTAGACCTATCACAACCTCTTGTTCCCCAAACCAAATCCCTCCTTAACGATTTGACAACAAAAAAGACGGAGGTCTTGACTAGAGCCCAGACCTCGACCTCCCCTCAACCTTTGCTTGTCAATTCTTCAACTACTCCGATCGGTATCAAGTTGGAAGGATCCAACTATGCCTTATGGTCCCAGGTTGTCAAGATGTATATCTCTAGCAAGGACAAGTTGGGATACATCAATGGAGATTCCCCTCAGCCTCCAGAAACCAATCCTTCATTCAGGAGGTGGCAACCCGAAAATACTATTTTCAAGGGTTGGTTGATCAATTCGATGGACCCTTCCCTGATTGTCAATTTTATCCGCTTCCCAACTGCAAAACAGGCTTGTGAGTCTACTGCTACAACCTATTTCGATGGAACAGATACGTCTTAAGTCTATGATCTCCAGTGTCGTGTCACTCGTATGAAGCAGGCGGGTGGATCCATTGAAAAATACTATAACGATTTCAAGGGTTGTGGCGAAAAATTGATTTTCATCATCCTAATCCGATGGAGTGTGCTATTGACATACAGAAATACAACTCAATTCTACAGGAGGATCGGGTTTATACTTTCCTTGATGGACTGGTTGACAGATTGGATAAAATTCGAAGTGATGTGCTCTAAATTAAACCATTCCCTATGGTGGAACAGGCCTACGCGTTTGTCCATAGGGAAGGGCTCAGGCAGACGGTGATGATCTCGGGTGCAGATACTATTCCAAGAGATGTTATGGCTTCCAAAGGGATCAAGGGAAGTCACAACCAGATGCCACCGAAACCAGGGGTTTTTTCTCTAAGCAACGAAAAATCCAACTCCTCATCCAAAACCAAACCACCATCTAATGGCATAAAATGTACCCATTGTGGCAACCCCAAACACACCCGTGACACCTGCTTCAAACTACATGGGTATCCAGATTGGTGGAACGACTTTCAAGCTCAGAAAAAATGTGAAACCTCTACTAATGATGACCACACTGGGAGAGCTGTTGTGGTTGCCTGTGATCCATCGTTATCCCTCATCCCTCAAAAAGAATCTTCACATGGACCAGGCACTTCTAGTAAGGCATTTCGTATCTCTACTCACAATGATGATGATGACTGGATTCTTGACTTTGGAGCTACAGACCACATGACATTTGATTCAAAGGATTTCTCCAAAACAACTCAGCTGAGACAGAGCTGTGTTGCAAATGCCAATGGGGTCACTTATCCAGTTACAAGGGCTGGAACAGTGACTTTATCTCCTTCACTTTCATTATCTAATACATTACTCGTACCCTCTCTTTCAAATAGACTAATGTCTGTAAGTCAAGTTAATGCAGATCTTAATTGTGTGGTATTGATGTATTCTACCTTTTGCCTTCTTCAGGATATTCTCACTAAGGAGATAATTGGTCGTGGTACTGAGAGAGGGGGATTATACTACGTGGATAACTTCAGTTTAAGAAGAGCAAATCACATGCACCACACAGTTAGGAACAAGGAAAGACAGATTTGGTTATGGCACTGAAGACTTGGGCATCCATCATTTGGTTATTTAAAGCACTTACTAGCTGGTTTATAACACATTTAGATTTTAAATGTGATACATGTATCTTAGCAAAAAGTCATAGGGCTTCTTATACCTTGAGTATGAATAAAAGTATGATTCCTTTTGATTTAATCCATTCTGATGTTTGGGGACCTTCCTTAATAACTACGTCTTCGGGTCATCGTTGGTTGGCAATTTTTGTTGATGACTGCACACGAATGACATGGCTTTACCTCCTAAAACATAAAGATGAAGTATTTGCTATATTTCAATCGTTTCATACCATGGTTCAAACATAATTTTCTGCCAAAGTTAAGATCCTTCGCTCTGACAATGGAGGGGAATATGTTAATCAACTATTTCAGACATACTTCAACAGTCATGGTATTCTCCATGAAACTTCATGTTCACAAACCCCACAACAGAATGGTACCATTAAAAGAAAGAATAGACACATCTTAGAAATTGCCCGTGCTCTATTGATCAATGCACATATGCCGAATAGATACTGGAGTGAAGCTGTTGCCACAGCCATGCATCTAATGAACCGTATGCCCACCAAAGTTTTGCAATTTCAGACTCCGTTAAAGTTACTTTCCGATCATGTCTCATTACCTATTGTTTTGATGATTCCTCCCCGAATTTTCGGTTGTGTTGCCTTTATTCACCTCCATAAGAATCAACGAAACTAAGTTGGATCCATGTGTTGTTCGGTGTTTATTTTTAGGGTATGGAGTCCACAAAAAGGGATATAGATGCTACGATCCCATTGCTAAAAGAACCTACACTACTATGGATGTCACTTTCCCAGAGTCTGAAAATTTTTTTCCATCACCGGTATCCAATTCCACTCTTCCGGGGGAGATCTATAGTGAAGAACGGAATTGGTCTGATGTTGAAGTGCTAAACATTGATGACAATGACATTGGTGACAATCGAGCACATCTGAATAATGACAACGACAAGGTGGAACATGTACCTAGAACTGAAGCTGAACTAGTACCTGAATGATCGGAAGATGCAGAACCTAATGAATCCATTCACTCTTTAGTACCTAACAACCCTCCTGCTGAGAATATCCCTGAGGTTAGCTATCCTATCACACCTTTACAAACTAATGTTATAGATACATCTGCGGGTTATGTTTTACCTTTCAGACATAATTGAGGCAAGCCACCAAATCGATACTCCCCAGACTTAAAGGAATGCCGATCCAAGTATCTAATAGCCAACTATATGCCTACTCATCTGAACCTCTCAAGGCTTTTGCATATTGTGAATACTCAAATTTTGACCTTGCTACAGTAACTTTGACTTTTCTACAGTAACTTTGACTTTTCTACAGTGTCAATGCCGGACTGCAAGTATGCCAATATGGTACTTAAACAGGGGGCGAAATCCTCCAGGTCGGATTCAGGGGGCAAAATGACTTTTCTACCGAAGGCCATTTTGGACATTTACTGGAAGTATGCCAATATGGTACTTAAACAGGGGGCGAAATCCTCCAGGTCGGATTCAGGGGCAAGTGTTAACATACACAACCTAGGGTGAAACCCAACTATCGTCGACCTCTTTTTACATAAAACCTAGGGTGAAACCCTAACCAATAGCCAACCATTCTCCATCCAAAACCAAGCCATTTGATCATTTCGACTTTAGGTGGACCCTTGGTTCTCAAAAAAAAAAAAAAAAAAACACAAAAATAAAACAAATCTCTTTTCGAGCCCTCTAAGAGGCAAAACATCTTTTCAAGTC